>NW_016690246.1:1565688-1709432 GCF_001604755.1 Lepidothrix coronata
AAAATCCACTGCGCAGGCTCGAAGGGGTAATGACCTTTCCCAAATCTTCGCTCTGGAAGACTGGCCATTATTATTATTATACATTGCTTTACAAAGGACTCCTGAATTTACTACCCACTATCTGCATATAAATGCACAGAGGGCTGCTGAATGGGAAAGCTCCTTCCTCAGAGCCAAAATTCTTCTTCTGTAACTACTTAAGGTATCAGAATGTTACTTATCATGAGGTTGCCTGCTCTGCTGGACACAACCAGAAAAGCAAAAACTGTAAAGAATCTACTTACCTACAGTTAAAGTGTGTGCTTATACAACAAAGACGTTGTAGAAAGAGGGCAGCAGGATGTATTTTTCCACTGCACTCAACACTTTGGTGTCTATGTCCAGTCACCAGTTTCCAGTTAAAGAAAAAAAAAATAAAAATCACACAATACTTCCTTTTTCCTTTAGTGCAGATCTGGCAGTTCTAATGAGCAACCATAGGCAGAAGTAAGGAACAAAGGGGCAGTGATATTGTTCTCAATCTTTTATTCTTTAAAATTCGTATGTTTGGATGGATCAGAACAAAAGCATCCTCATTTGAAGATAATTACCTCTCCATAACTGCTGTGTTCCTGTTTGTAACTTGTTAACATTGCTCAGCAGCAATAACGTATATGTTACATGAAAAGTTAAAAGTAGGTACCCACCCGAATTTACAGGTAATATAAAAATGATTTCACTCTACTTACAACAGAACCAAAGTAATACCATATCTCACGTGAGAAAAAGTTTACACTAAGGAAAGTCAATATTTATTAGATCAATATAAGAGCTTAGAACCATAGAGTCACACCAATATTATTAACATGAACACAGTATTTTAAGGTATTTTAAAAACTCTTAGGACAAAAAACACTTGTTTCAAAAAACATTTAAAAGAAACATTAGGTCTGAAACTGACCTTTACTCTTTTTGTCTAAAGTAATTAAATACAACAAGTTGAGCCAAAATATAAACTTTTAATGAAAAACATTTTAAGATAGCTTTGTGAAACACTGACAACAATCAATCTATATTGCACTGGCAGTCCAATTAGCCAATATCATTGCCCTAATCAAGCATCAGATTTGAAAAATTACATGCTTCAGTTTCTGAACTACTGCTCTGCAAGTCTCCAAGTCTATTCAGGAGCTGACAGCAGCTAACATGCTCAGTGTGAATGGTTCTTGGTGCTTGGGAGAACTGGCAACAGCTTTCCTGTCAGGTCAAGTGTGTGTCACTTTTCTGAAAACCTCCACTGCTACGATAAGTTACAGTGCTTCATGACAGCAAAATCAGCAGGTATATTGTTACACCACACCAACATAATAAAAATGTGCATTAATACTACTTATAACCATTAAAATGGGGGGAAAAGTTATTAATGACATACTGATTATTTTTTTCAGATGTGTAACACCTTTGGAAACAAGATATTTCTTCTAAGGGCATTGATGCAACTTAAATCCCAGTGACTCAAAGCAGAAATTGGGTTTCTGTTTTTGTATGGATATTTGCTTCCTTTGTGATCAACTAACTATACCAACTGCTCTGAGCACCTGAACAGCCTCAATCTGTTAGCATAGAAACAGAAAGCTCTTAATGTTGAGTGTATAAAAGATAACACCACTCCCAGGAGTATATAGTTTAGAAAAAACAAGCTGATTATCCAATTTAGACAGAGTTCAAGAAAAACCACATCCTACTCAAAAGACTTCGCATGAGTATAGAAATACTCCCAATCTCGGAAGAAATTATCACAGGAGTGGGACCTACATAATAGCAGTGCACTAATGAATGGCTTGCTAGAAGTCTAGTATGGTGGTTTTTATGAACATCAGATTAAAGGCTGTATAACTGGGTCCTTGAAAGACCTAGAAGTTAAATTGCCAGAAGCTTCAACACTGTGGTACAAACGCTTCCTATAGGAAAATGGTGATGGAGTGTGTCTGTAACTCACCCAGACCTTGAGGAAGCCTGGGCGGGAGGAGTGGGTGTGGATCTTGATTTCCTGTTAGTCCAGTATCCACTCCTGGGCATATGGACTATTTACAGAAGACGAAGCAGATTTATAGGATAAATTGAAGGCTAGCCAACCTCCCTGATGGAAGTATCCCACTGAACATTTGTTATGCAAAAGTGCATCTTTAGAAGGCCACTGCCATCCACTATGTGGTGTGCAATATGATACACAACTTAAAGAGTTTTATACTAGCTGATGTGGAACTAAGAGCTCTAAATCTGCCAATCCCTATGTAAAAGCTTCAGTTCTGCAACAAACACTACAGTCCTCTGAAGAATTCCAAAGTCAAGGAAGTGACATGTCTGTCAGTCCACTTCAGGACTACGTTACTCTGACAAATGAGGGCACCATGCTGCACTGAAGTGAAAAAACAACCTTGATGATGCATGGCAGACTTCCGTATTGATGGCTAGTTTGTTTATTTGGAATAAGCCAACTACGTAACATCCTTTGCTAATTCAAACTTGCATCATAGTGATACTGTTTGCATGCAGTGACCTTGAAGAAATTATTTCCGGCCATATGGATATTGGTACTGCATCATTTCATTGCTGGAACCATTACTGCAGCCAGAACTGGCACGCAGGCCACCATCCTGAAATAAAGACTAAAAGCACTCAGCTTCTAAATCCATGATGGATTGTTATCTCTCTTCTGCTCTGAAGCAAATGCTACCTGCTGTGGGAGAGAACTTCTTGTACAGCACTAAGCATCACCAGGGGACCAGTTCCTGCTAGTGCTGACTTATAAAAGTGACACTGGGAAAAAATATTGCTTGAAGGGAAAAAGGGAATCACCAGACACTAGAGGGAACAAAAATAATAAAATAAAAACTTCAGGGAAGTGTCTAGAGAACTGAGGCATGCAGACACTGTCTAACAGATCTAGCGGGCATAGAAGACAGAACTGAAAAGGTTCCTGAGCTCGTACCTCTACATCCCAGACAGAACCAATGATCAAGGTGAAATATCAGAACAGAGTATGTGATGATTAAACTATCATTAATTACACTACACACCTTAAAACTGTCTCTAGAGCTCAAGTGGGAAACAAATTGTTGCATTTGAACTGACAAAAAACTGCTAAAACGCTACAAAATGCAGCTTCAAGTAAGATTCCTAGAGAACTCAGGACATCCCTGGAGTCTCTGAAAATGGACAGAACTTTGCTTAAATTATTTACAAACTACTCATCAGAAAAGAAAGCTCTAGACAGGAATACATTTTATTGGTAGGCCAGTGGTCTGAAACCAAGAAGTAAAGGAAATGCAGCAGCCTTTAAGGTCGTCCTTGCTGTACCTAATGCAGTCTGTAGAAGCACACCTACAAGTTAGCTACATCTCCTCAAAAATTTTTTTCCTCTGAAATCGGAGGAAATCAGAAAGATGATGATATCAGTATCTGAATATCAGTAACAGATACACTTAATACACTGCAGCAGGTTGTTACATGCAGAGGAACACTTTCATTTGCTGGAAAATTCTAGACACCTGCATTTTCTCAGGTTTCCAAGAGCAACTTCTAGGAGCAGAAAGACAATACTGAATTTTGTTGCTGTCAGGAAAGCTAGATCTGACTTTGACTTAATGTCAAAGCAGACAGTTAAGAGCACAGCAGCAGGGCTGACCCTTAATCTGTGATGTATATGCTACTAACAACGCTAGAACAGACAGCTCACATCTCCCCATCCCCAGCACCACAGTTGCTTTTGTCTCCCGGCAGCTTCCACTGGTTGTGCAAATATCAGTTAGTAAGAGCAGGGCCACTTTCTGGATACAGTGGCAAGTGGTACAGCAGAAAACACCCCTGCACAGAAGAACAAACTCTCTTACTAATACAACACAAATCGGGTAACGATGGCCCTATCCATCCCATGTATCAGGAACTGTGTTTACACCAAACCCCCACTCATTATTACTTTGGGTGACTACTTGTTAGCACTCAGACCTGTGCCAGGAAGTGTGCCAACCAACTGAACACCACGGACAGTCACGGGACTGTGCCTGAGTTCACGCTACTGCCCTATTTCAGTTTGTTAGCATCAATGTCTTAGCACAGCTGGCTCACAGATCAGAGGTGAGAAAGAGGACAAGGTGCATCCTTCTGCCACCAAACTTAAATGTGTGTTGTGTACCTCCCATTTTCAGCCTGTTGGTTCTGGTTATCTGGGACATAAAGGGATGATCCAGACAGGTATGGCTACTGTGAGGGATGGACTCCTCCATTATACAGTGTGAAGCACAGAGCAGCAGCATGAATACTTTTTCAACAAACAAATTTCATCTAAACGATATGAAGAGGGCAAACAAACAGACAGGATTTGTTGTGTACAGGTAGAAAAGCCCAGAAATGTTCAAAGAGGCTATTAAGGAAAAGTCTCAATGAAGAACTGAAGCATTCAAAGAATGACACAAAAAGATGAAGTGAAAACCATGACATGGAGATCTACATGTCCCAGCAAAATATTCAGCACCAAATCCATCTCCATGCATCCTAGCAAACAAAACTGTAACACAGTTACAGGTTTACTGCATCTAGATGCTTGAACTAAGGCAAGGAAGGGCATGCTCTGTGCAGAGATACAGATTTATGATTAGTCTCCCGAGTACAGAAATACTGGCACCTGAAACTGATATGGACAAACCTCTTAAAGACAAAACTAAAATATTTTTAAAGAGATAAATGGTTTGTTGAATCGCTACTGAGCTCTAGAGATCAAGTGCAACCAGCACTTTCTGCTGCAATCACACTTTAAAACCTTGCGTAGTTTTAAATTTAAATTTCAAGCTACACAAACTGAGCACAGTGCTAACACTACAGTGTAACACAAAGAGGCAGACATTGTCTAAGAAAGGTCAAAATGACAATACCTATTGTAGGGCTAAAAAATACTGGCTGATATAACATTGCAAAAAATTAAGCCCAAAACCTGTTTTTTTTTTTTAACTGTTAATTTTCAGGTTACTAAAAATACAAACACCAATAAATGCACGCTCAGGTATAAAATGAATTTCATATCTGAAATACTGTCAACTACAAACTAAAGCAAATAAAGAAAAAGACAGTACTGAGTTTTATTTATTAGAAAATACTGCTTCCTTCTTTGCAAATGCAAGGGGAAGCTTTTGCCTGTGGTATTACACAGAACATACACCACTACAGGATGTTCATAGTTTTCTTCCTCTTTCCAGTTAACCACAAAAATCAAGCACAGTTTTACAGAATGCAGGCTATTTGGATGCCTTTGTGTATATTTAGTGTCATAAGCCAAGTGATGTTTCTGTTTGCTTTGGCTGACTGAGGGGGAGTAAAGGGAAAAATGTCTACTTACAAAGAATGACCACATCTTAGCTGCGCTCAGAGAGAGCTGTCACATGGTTAGAGGAGCAGGAAATAACTTACAGTTCACTCAAAGCAGGACTAAGCAATTCTGTGGTTTCAGATCTGAGCCTGTAGAGTTGCTGAAGCTGTATCTTCCAGTATACAGCTTCCTACTAGAGCAGCTTATGGAGAGTCTGGTCCTCCCTGGAGAAGCAGCAGTGGAGGTGGAGCAGTGCAAGAAGCCTGAGGAATACCATACTCTGGGTTTTGCTTCCCCTTCTCATATCCACCAAAAGTTCTCTTGCCTATAGTAATATTAGCAACGACTTTGGGCAGTGAAGATGAAGTAAGTGAGAAATGTGTAATGGCCAGGCCTTGGGCTAAAGCACAGTACGTCCCCAGCAGCAAACAGCTGGCTGGCAGAGACTCCTCTCCTGCCTCTTTCCTAGTGCAGCACACACTGTTGAGTAGAAGAGTACATGCCCTGTCTATCTCAGCACTGGGTACGGGTAGGACTGTACATCTGATGAGACACAAAGTTCATCAGCAAGAACAAAGCAGTTGTGGGACTGTTAAGTAGAGGGAGTAAAGGAGTGGAGGGAAGAACAGTGAGGAGGAAAGTCAGTCCTACCTGGAGATCTTTGTGCAGATTATGGATGCAGGGGCTGAAAGAAGAAAGCAAGATCCTGGAAGCACTTGAAGTATAAGGGGGAAAGAGGAAGTAAACAGAGGAAACCCTTTTGCTGGGACAGGACAGAAAACTTGCCAAAAAAAAAGAAAAAAGAGAATGTGTGATAAGGGTTGGCAAGGAGACCCTGATGAAAATGGAGACGAGATTTGGAGGACAGAGGTCACTACGCAGGACTTCAAAGTACATCAGCAGGACAGGACTTACAAAAGAAGTAGTGGTTAAATGGATTCCTAAAACATAATTGCCAACTTTACAGTAATTGGCTGCATAAAAATATTAAAGATATTAAAGCATTATTTTCTACATAGAAACTAAAATTCTTTTTAAGTCGATAAATTACTGCTTGTTAGAAAATGCACTAAGGAGACTGTAAAATACCTCTTACTTTTCTTTATCCCTAACACAGAAAAGTATTAATACAACAAATTAATACTAATTTCTTTTCTTATCCACAAATCACATACAGATAGATAAATCTCTAGGCTATCACCTTGAGAGGGGAGAAAGCATTTACATTTTACTGCTAAAGTCCCATTTTCAAATATTCTTGTTCTCCAACAAGAGATAGCAAGACAAGTATTAGACCTTATTAATTACCCTCAGCAAGTACTGGCTAAGTTTTGGGAAAGCCATCATCAATAACACTTGAAGTAAACACAAAGGGTTTGCAAAAGGGTTTGCAATCTCAGAGGCGAGACTTATCTTTGCATAATTAAAAGTTCAAATAATTAAATACAGTTTTCTTAGCTGTTCAAAAAGGCAAAAGTCATATTTTCTTTAGTTAGGTTGGTGTTTCTCAAACTGCAGGCACACAGTACCTTCACATACAAAATATGCTTATACAGGACCATATCTGCACTCACTAAATACACTAATGCTGCAGTGGCTAATTAACAAGGGAGATAAAGGCAAAATAACGCATTTGCATTGAAGGGAAAGCAGATGAATGCAGGGGAATTCTGAATTACACATAGGATTCTGAAGGGAAAAATTGGGTGTGAAACCATCTCACAGAAACGGAAACACAACCTTGATTAGCAAGCCTTAGGGTGATCTTTAAGCTAGACACACTGGAGAACTGGAAAACATAGTAACACAGTTTCTCAGAAAACGTAAAAAGAAAAAAGGCTGCCTTAAGAGTGAGGATTTAAAGAACAGCCAAATAGTAGAGGGAAAACTGCCTCACCAAGGTGGCGATGCATGTATGAAAGCAAGTGCCTAAGGTGAGCTGCAATCTGCAGATCTGTCAGTATGTCGTGGAGCTTTGCAGCAACAGTTTCCTTGCCAGCAATGATTATCTCCACAGAACATTATGTCTACAGGAACTGAGTAATTCATTTAATGAACTCATTCCAGAACCATATACTCTTAACACGAGCATTCCAATTTGAGATGCCTGAAGTGTCATTCTCTGCACAAAGAGGTATCAGCAAAATTGTCTACCTTTAACTCATGGCTATCTGAGAAAACACTACCGAATTTGAAGAATTAATCAAGTGAGCAGCTTTCTAAGAAAGCATACCCATGATTGTTTGCATTGCATCTTTTTCCATTTGGCCCTTCTAGAACACTGCTCCTGTCATGAGATGATCACAGCACACTTCAGGATCTTCAAATTGAACTGAAACTGTCCCTGAATGTAACTGTGCACCTACTGTTCCCATTTTATTGCTTATCCAACCATAAACAACACATCTGGAAGCCACAGAAGTTAGTGTGCCAACATACCCAAGCAAATACCTTGAGAAACTAAACTGTCTTCTACAGTAACCGAGTCATGTCCCAGTATACATGCTGTTTAAAACCTCCCATGAAGATACACTTCTAGTTCCACTAAATCCACTTTGTATGATTTACTGTTACAAGGAAAACAAACCGTCCAATAAAAAAAAAAACAAACAACCCTCTGGGCCCAAGTAAGACTTAACGTCAGCTTTTCTTGAGGAAATTGTACCCTAACCGGCCATAAGTAACTCTCTCTGGTGCCTATGACACATTTTCGTTACTTCCTGTATTTTATTATCTAGGTATTAGGTCATGAAATCATAAGTCTCCTGCACTATACTAAGTTTTATTTCTGTACTACAAAGATTCCTCAAGAGACAAGCCTACAAAACACGCTCAGTGGAGGACACCATAAATCTTACCACACAGCTTTAAGTCAAGAGCCAACTTTCTCAGCAAACTGAGCATTCCACAAACCCCATCTACTCTGCAGACAGTTCTGTCTACAAAAGGTCGATGACAGAATCAGGCCTTTTGTCACGCTGGTTAATGAACTACTGCCAAGTTCCTAGGTGGCACTCACTCATCATATACAAATGACTTCAATGCTTCACTCCACCCATTCCAGCACTAAACAATTGCTGCCATTGCTGTCACCTGTAGCCACTACTAATGACGGCAGCAGATGAATTCTTAATGTTGGTGCTACTAGAGACACTAACAGTGGAACAATAAGCATCATAAGAAGTTCCAAAGAAAAAATGGGTGAGTTTTTTCAGGGGGTAGTACCAGAACTCCTTCAAAAGAAGAAATTTGAGATCTAAAATTAGAACGCTCTCCATTATCATGTTTTTACCCTGAAATTGTATGGTCTAAGATGGATCTTACACATTTTACTTGCTACAAATTTGGCTTATCTTTGAGAACCCCAGAAGAAATAATCACAGAGAAAAACGTTCTAATGATAACAAATTCAAAACAGTATTTACAAGCAGATAATGCCAAGAAATCACATCAATCTTCCATTAAAGGAAGAACAAAGTAGTCTTTATATTGACATATTTGCATGAAATAGCAAAGTCTTTATCTTCTAACAAGAAACTACCTTTTCCTTGCATGTTCTCTTAAGCAAGGGGTATCTGGACATCTTGGTGGAAATCTTGCATTCAAAACATGACTGTTCATCTGAATCCTACATTAAACCTTTGCCCTCCTCTAAATTTCTCAATATGATTCTTAGCTGTGAAGAATAAGTAAGTTACAATATAACAGCTTGTGACTATAAATTGGTTTCGTACTGTTGTGTATGTACACCACAGGATTCCAGAGCACTTATCAGGACCATGAGCGGTACTCTCGACCAGCTGATTAACCACAGAGATGCTGAGAGACTTTTGGCACTTGATTACCTCAAAACCAGAGAAAAGATCTACAAAGATGCTCAAAAAAGAATGTAAGAGCACTGAAGACTTAATAGCGTGAGACACTTGTTCCAGGTCTATCTCAATAGATCACCTCCTGTTTAGCAATACATAATGCTTCACAACAGAGATACAAACTGACTGTAAAAGGACTTATCCTGCATGTCAAGATACAAATTTATGTGTCTAGCACATGAGGTACAAGCATGGTCAGGAGAGATGGTACCACTACATCCACTAAAGCAAAGATAGAAATTCAGCTGATGATCTGAAGTTTTTATCTTAAAGTAAATTGAATAGGAGATTTAGACAACTGACAGGGAGGTTTACTGACAATGTTGAGATTTTAACATCTAAATTTCTGTCTCTTACTCCTGAACCAAATCTCTTTGTGAATTGTTGCTTTGTCTCAAATACATACAGCTATGAGATGCAACAGTGTTCACAAGTGGTCTCAAAACATTTCTCATTCATGGGTAAATAATGTGTTTACAGCATAGTTCACTGCCTTAGCTTAATAGCAAGCTGTGAGGAAAACAAGCTCGAGAAACACTTTATGATAAGGATGGTGGTTGAGCCACTTGCTGAAGGGTCTGATAGGACCCGTTACTGTGAAAATCAGTTTTGTAGGCACAGGTTTGGTTCAAAGAAACTGTCAAAACCCAGTGCCATTCCCTCTAGAATGGAAGATTATTGCTGACAAGTTTTTTAGGGAACTGACTAGTGGATACCAGTGAGGCATCTGAAGACGGTACACGTCTTTTGCAGAACAGGACAGACCTCAAAAGAAATCCAGGCATAACTCTCAATGCTCTTCTGTTCCACATGACTCTGTCCATTACACTTTGTCTTCTTACTCCAAATTTCATTTAAAAATAAACGCAAAGATGAGAGAATCACCACTGAACTGATGACTCAGTTCTCCTTATCTATATAGGAGATAACTCTTTTTTAAACTGCAATGTGAACTTTCTCTGGATGTACAGACTGCAGCTTAAACTCAAACTGAGAAGTCCCAACACTTCTCAGGGACATAAAGTTGCCCATTATCTGTAGTTGCCCAAACCTGCAGTCCACTTTCAAGTCTTAGTTCATGCTGTTTTCATTAGCACAAATAATCTTACAAGTCCTTTCCTGATAAAACCTTTAAATCTTATCAATTAAGAACTACAACTGCCATACAGGTTTTTATTTTGTTTTATCTCAGCTATTACTGTAATTTGTCCTTTGGCTCCGATACACAAACTTATTCTGGTCACATGCACTTTAAAAGCAGCCAAAACAGTTTTCTTAGTTTACTGCTGTGTCACTTCTCTTTTTGCATTCTTCACCAGTTCCTGTTTACCATATCGACCATAGCAAGATCTTAGAAATAACAACATATTCCCAGCCTTACTCACTACACCTTATCCAAGTGTTGAGACCCACTTCTAAGTGGTATAAAGTATCCATACTCCATATGACCTAATTTTAATGCTACTTCTAATGCAATCAAGTACATACTTCTCTTGTTTTCTTTCCTAAGGCTTCTCAAAAAATTAATTCTGCAGAATGAACTAGTTTTTCCATTAGTGACATTTCTCAACAATATTAATCATGTAAATTATAGAAGTTACTTCCCTATTACAAATTAATGGGACATCTAGCACTTGTTTTTTCTTACAAAACTCATTCCTCAGAACAAATTTAAAGTAACTGATTTGTAACTAACCAGATTTAAGCAAAAACTTCCAAGTCTGGCATAATCACAAAAATATTTCATTAAAATGCATAAAAGTAATCTCATAGCTCACCTTACTATAACTTTACATAAAATTTTATTTCCACATTATGATAAAAAAATAGTTACTGTAAACTTTCTACAGATAGCAAATTTTACACCGGACCTAGATAACAAATGTCACAAACCTGAATGAAAATTAGTGACTTGCCTAAACAACAATGGAAGTTCTAAAGGGCTACATTACACTGGATACCTGCTGCAAGTAGGTTTGGATGCTGCTACATTTGGATTCATATTTCAGCCAAATTAACTATTGTTGCAGCTTTGACTATCAGTGAGCGGCTTGATTTTAGAAGCCTGATCTGTCATGGGCAAAGGTATTTTAATTACTTATAGATTCAGATAAACATTTTACAGCTCAGCAAGTTGGGGGGGAAGCAGAGAGTAAAAAGGCAAAAAAAAAATCAATTACCCTCTGTATGTACACTGGTCTACTAGTCAATGAGATTCCCAAAGTATCAGTCATAGTCTGGAAAATGGTATCAACCTCAGCAAGACACAGAGTAATGGCTCTTCACCACTTCATCCACTCCCAGGTAATTTTTGTATTTATCAGTCATCATTACCTAAGATGCCATTGAAACTATGTCAGTTTTGGAGTTCATCCATTCTAAGTGCTCAATCAAAATTATACTACTTGATAAATTCCTTTGCTTTTCTACAGAACAAAAATCAGGTAGCTGAATCCTTTATGTTATTTCAAAGTAGCTGCCTTGTTATCAGTCAGAAACAGAGTCAAAAGAAAGACTGAAATAAATCAGGTCCAGAGCACCACTTTCTTAACTAAGCTCTTCAGGCCTGAGAGCAGCACTATGCCCTCCATAAGAGCTCTATAAATTATTACTATAAAGAGCATCTAGGATCACAGTTTAGTGTCTCAACTGTTCGTCTGGTGTCATTACAGCAGTGATCTAAACATGAGGTCTAGTCAAACAAAACCTAAAATTATGTTGATGTGGCAGATGCACATCCCATCCAGCAGCCTCTCCATGCCCCACAGTGACAGAAACACCACCTGTGGCAGCCAGGCAGCCCAGACATTTCAGCTGATGTGAAAGCAAGCATGTAGCATCCTACAAAACTTGCAAAATCTTCCTTCCTTAAAAAGCAGCATTTACAGTCTGAAGCTTAACTAATGAGTAATTCAAACACGGATATTAAGAGATCAAATATCCTGCACATTACGGCAAAAAGATATTTATCAGCATAGCATGTTACCCTTGAGTCAGGCTAGAAGGTCAAGAACACCAAGCTGGGTTCTGACAGACACTGTGGATTCAAGTTAGACAGCCGAAGCTGTTACCATCTCCAGGTGCTCATCCCACATCTCTGACAGTCATTGCCCTCCAAGAGACAGAGATATTCAATCTGTTCATGAATTTCTTTCTGAATTTCTGTCTCATGCCACACAGGAAGCAAAAAAGCCTGTTAAACATCTCTAGAGCTTCAATGCTCAAGTCCTCACGATTGAGCAGAGATCCTCAACTGTAGTAAGATGAGCCTATGCTTAACTTAGAAAGCACACAGGACTGGGGAAAATCACAGACCACTATTAGAAGAGCCTCACTGGAAAGTCAACCAACATTCAGAGTAAACCATAAGAATGTGTAGTTTCAAGCAAGCCACGTCTAGAAAGCTGCAACCTGTCACAAATCACACGACTACCAGATCGCGTGAAGCTATTTACCTCCAGTCTGCTTTCAACATAGTATTCGTGCAGAAAAGTTGAGAACTTGAGTAGGTGAGTGTTACAGCTCAGTATACCAAAAATTCAAAGTGTGTTCACTTGATGTGGAAATCTAAGTCGTAGAAAAACAAACTGGAAATCAATTTACACATACAAATTCATGCACTATTTTTTATATTTAGAGAAAAATTGGTGCTTGTTTTCTTTTTTAGCAAAAAGCTGAGGATATAAAATGTGTGCCAGTTCAATTAACTGAAGGTGTTTTTTAGGAATCTATACTTTTCAAAACATATGCTTTACAGTCACAACTTCTGACATATTTAACTTACAGCATCTTATTTAACCCACCCCAATGTAAATATTCTCTACTTCCTGTTCAGTTACTGCATCTTACACTTTCCTTGCAACAGTCAGTTTGATCAACAATACCATTTCAAAGTCCAAAGAGTTATGTGGAATCATTATGACTACACAGATATTGTGCTTTAAGTCACAGTTTTATGTTCATGAAACACTCTTCATGGCTTTACAGCAAGTGCCTAACAGTATTTTAGGTACTGGACACAGAACATCAGAAGACATAATTTTCAATGGATTCCAAAAAAAAGCATTTTTTTCAAAAATATTATTTTTTTAAAAGTCGATTCTTTTCTAATTTAAGTGGTTAACTTTTGAAGCCTTCAAGTACTTCTTTAATACAGATATATACAGCTTTGGCACAGTTTTATATTAACATGCAAGAAGGTATTCTGAATACAAACTTACTGACATAGAAACAAGAAAAAATGCAGTATTTGAGTCGCATCTGAATACACGAACCTGTTGTTTAGGCTGAGAAAAGTACAGACTAAACCCAAGGCAGGCCTAGCTCTGATACGAGCCTTCCTACAACTTCGTCAACACTGCTTTGTTGTACCGCTGGTGCACCTGGGGCCCGTCCCAGCCTCGTCGAGCAATGGGACTTATGGGAACCCCGAGGCCCGCGGCTGTCCCTCGCCAGTTTCCCCCGGCAGCGCCCGGCTCGGCTGCAGGGCGCGGGGAGCTCCATGTCCGGGGACAGCGAGGCGCGGAAGGACGGTGCCCGTAGCGGCATCCGAGGCGGTCCCGGAGCCGCCCGGCCGGGGTGAGGCCGGGCCCGGCGCTCAGGGCCGGCCGAGGGGCCGCCGCCGCCCATCGCCCCCCACCCCGCGCGGGCCGGGCGGGCAGCGGGGCCTAGGACGGGGCAGCGGAGCGGGACAAAACTTCCGCAGCCCCAACTTCCCGGCGCCCGGCCGGGCTGTCCTCACACGCCCCCGCCCGCCCCGGGCCCCGGCCCGCCGCGCCCGGCTGGGTACGGCCCGGCGCGCCCCCCGCCCCTCGGGCCGGGACTCACCACGCATTTCTTGCCGAGGAAGCCGAAGAGGCTCTCGTTCTCCTGCGGGGTGAGCAGCAGCGAGCCCACGTTGGTGACCCGCCGCGGGGGCTGCTGCTGCGGGGCGCCGCTCATGGCCGGGGCCGGCCCGGCGCTGCCCTCGCCACCCTGCGACCGATGGCGCCCGCGGTCCCTTCCTCCTCCTCCTCCTCCTCCGCCGCCGCCGCCGCGGCCTCACAGCAGCCGCATCGCGGAGCCTCCCTCGCGGAGTCGGGGAAGGAGGGAGGCGGAGAGGGGCGGCGGGGCCTCGGCCGGCTGCCGGCCTGCGGGGAGGGCGCCGGGAAGAGTGTTCCGGGGAGCCGGGAGCGGTGCAGCCGCGCCAGAGCCGCTCCGCGCCGAGCCCGATCCCGATCGCTCCCGCCCCTAAACTTCCAACTCCGGCCCGGCCCCGGCGGCCGCGCGATCCAACATGGCAGCGGGGGCGGGCGAGACCACAGCGCGCCGCAGCCGGGGGGGGAGCGCGGCGAGCGCGCGACTGCCGCGACCATGCGCCGCGCGGGGGAAGAGGGGGCGTCGCTTTCAGTTCCCGCCCCCGCGGTACCTGCCGGGCCGGGATAGGGACAGGGCGGGGAGAAGGGACAAGGGGAGGGGGAGGATGAAGAAGAAGTTGACGAAGAGGAGGAGGAAGAAGAGGAGCGGTCCCCGCCCCCTGTCCCGGGTGGGACCCGCCGGGATGCTGGAGCTGTGCCGGGGGCCGTGGGAGCGGCCGGGGCACCCCGAGGGGCAGCGCGGCCCGGACGCCGCCGCGGGCTGCGGGCGGGGGGCGTGGGGAGCCCGGGCCCGTGCGGGGATCACCCGGATCGCGAAGGGTCCCGGCAGGGGTTAAATGTCCTCTGAGCGTGGGGGTCCGGGCCTCCCGCGGGTGCGGGAATCGGCGTGTGCTGGAAGCCTTTCCATTGTCAGAGGAACCCCACATAATTTGTAACTAAAAAAATCTTTCCTCCTCTTGCGGCGGAAAGCAAGCTGTTCCCCCGTGATTGGCGGCGCGATTGCCCAGCCGGGGGTGTCACCCGCCCCCCGCCTCACGCTGCCTGCCACAGTCTGAGGTGAAACACCTCAAAATAGGGGTAGGCACTTCAGGCTCTCCGGGAGTCAGCTACTGAGGACAAATCACGTACACAATCAGCAGCCTTTGTCAGACGGATTTCCCCCTGCTTTGCTTCACAGCAAGTAGCTGCGATGGAGATTGAAGACCTTTCAAAGCCCAAAGATCCAGAGCACAGCTGTCTTATGCCCAATGTGGCTTTCAGCTGCACAAAAGGAATGTTCACGAAGGTGAAACCCAGATACCAGAGTGATCACCATGCTAGTTTTCTGTGGGTTTAGGTGAATGTGTTGGCTTCTCATCCTCTGGTAAATTAATTGTCCATCTGGCAGGTGCTAAAGCAATCCCCCCATTGCAATTTACTTTGTACTGTAGGAAAGAACTGAAGAAGCACAGGAGGAAAACCTGGGGACGCAAGTCTTTAAACAAAGCTGTCCTGGCTTCTCTTCATATCTTCCAAAAGATCAGGCTGGAACAGATGGCAGCCCCTTCTGCTCTACTTATAGGCCCTTTTACCTGTACTTAAGTGCCTGTAACTGTGTCCAAAAAGTGTAAGGAAGGGAAAATATGGCAGAAAATCCTGATATTGCAGCATTAAAATAATTTGAAATGCATGCATATACATGTACCTCCTCAGTTTGGAGGTGTCACAGAAGGGAGTTGGGTCTTACTGTAAAGCAAAAATAATAGGAACCAATGCTTCCAAAGTACTTCTCAGCAATTCTAAATTCTTCAGTTTTACACACGTCTTCGTATAAGTATTCCGTATTTTAGTGGAATGGGAAATATTTTAGCTATAGAATATTGGCTGCATTTTGTTCATTGCAAATGTACATAATGAGATAAAACAGATGGAAGTACTTTACAAGATACTTGATATTTTGTGGGATTTTGGAGAGGGTTGTTTGGTTTTGGTTTGGGTTTTTGGCCGGTTTTTTTGGGGGGTGGGTGTGTGTGCATGTTTTGTTTCATAAAACAAACAATTATTGTATAGCCAAAGCCATTTTGAGGAAATTTACACACCTCCCTTGTGTGGTCACAGTGTAAATATCTAAAAATATAGTATACTTTTGATGGATACCTGCTGGTACTGTCTTCACCTTCTAAGCACTTGTGTTTCTTGATTATTCTTTTTTCTCATTTCTGTTAGCTTTTGCTGTTCTTGTATAGATCTTGCCATTCAAAGAGAGTTCTGGGTGTTACGGGTGATACATTTTGCTTCATACTGTTCTTTTCAGACCAGCTGGCTGGTAGCTGTTCCTAAGGGCCTTGTAACCTTCAGGCTCTTTTGTTAGGATTTTATTTGCTTTTTAATAGGGGTATACAGGAAAGGGAAGGAAAAAGGTCTATTTTCAGACCCTGTGTTTCATTAAATATGCAAAAGCTGTTTCTGTTTTTATATCATGGCTAAGCATCGAGTCCTGAAGGGAAGTGGAAATATCCATATCTGGTGGTACATCCAAGGGATCCACTGAAAAATAGATTTTTGTCTTTGATATTTCTGTTTACAGCAATATCAGTGAAGAGCTGCTATTTCTGCATAAAACTTAAAATTTAAGCAAAGTTCTCTCAAAGAAAGCCACCAGGTAGAATTGCCTATCTGTATTTTGAAGAAATCACAGTTGTTTATTCGAGACTGTCCTCTGAATTTCTCACTGTAATCCTTAGGGTTCAAGCTGTGTTACCCATTGCTGATGTCTGTGAGCTTCATGGGAAGATGCTCTTCTTTCATATTTTTCCGTTTCAGGATACTAGCTCATAGCACCAAGGTACTGAAATACATTGGAAATTGCATAATGTGTATCAATATAAGCGAGTGTCATGACTTTAAAGATCTGTGTTATAAATATCTATTTAATAAACAGATTTTATTATCCTTGTCAGACTTACCTTTGATAGAAAATTGAATTTTGTCTTTAAATGTGAATCTCTACAGCAATTGAGTTTCACAGTTTAAATATTCGCACAATTTCAGAACTAACATTCTACAATCAAAAATGAAGTAAAAAGGTGAGGAAAACTTTCTACTTAATTTTTCTAATGCTGTGAATCATACATTAAAGATTTTATTAAAGACTGAACTATATTAAGGAAAGAAAAAGTTAGTTCTCCTCTCCAAGGATTATTTTTTTTTAATAGTGTTTCCCAAATCTTGATCTTGTCCCAGTCCTGAATTAGGTCACAATTTAGTTTTCTTATTTTCCATAAGATGAAGAGAAAGTTGATTACACCAAAAAACAAGCAGGTGTAATGGAGAATGCATCTCTCCACAGGAAAAAAAAATTCCCACTATCTCTTCCATCTCGTGTTATTCTCAGTGACAAGTAGAACTGTCTGGGACAAGTGCAGACCTCACTGTAGTGACCACATCAGCATGGCTGGGGGAGATCAGGAGAGGGAGCTGTGATTACTGTCACCACACGGGAGGGACATGTCAACAGGGCAGCCCGGGAGGGAACAAAACGGAGGAAGATCTTCTTTCCCTCAATACCCTTCTTGGTTGGGCCTGAAGAAAACATCAGCCCACTCACTGCAAAACCACTTGGTAATTGAAAAAGAGGAACTGTCTTTGTGGTTGGAAGTGGGTTTGGAGCTGTGAAGACACAAGTTCTCTTTTTTTGAGTAAACCACATTGTTTTTCTCTGCAGGGAGCTCACCGAAGAGGACTGAGTTTGCATTGTTACTGGATCAACGTCAAATAACGTATTAGTTATTTTACTGATAAAAGGCTCATTCACTTCTCTCTGTGTACTGAACCTCTAAAAGTTTAGGAATCCTAGCTCACTCTGGAGGTAACTGAATTATCTATTAAGTTACAGCTCATTTCAGATTCAGTCACTGCATTTCCTTTCTCAGAGATTTTACATTATCTGTTTCAGACGAGTAATAGTCTGGAAGAAAGAGGATCTGAAGCCTATAGTGGGTTTTTTTTCTCTATATTGAATTTGTATGCTGTAGATTTCAATTACAGAAGGACATGAATTAGCAACAAAAGTTGCAAAAGATGACAAGTTTTAATTTAATTGGTCAGTAAGGCCTCTGCTGATTCTATATGGATGTGGAAGTGTAGTGTCAGTAGGAAGAATCCTCTCCTTTGGTGGGCAGGCGGTGCAGCAGAGTGTCCTTGCTGTGAGAGTGAGCAGGCTAGAGCCTGAGAACCAATGCTGTGGGACAATAAGTTCTTTCATTTCTTGCACGAATGCTGTCTTGGGTGCCAGCTAGAACTTTTTCTTTCCCTGTAATGCCCATTATACATATCATTTTGCTTGCCGTATCTTTTCTAGCCCTCATTTTTTACATCAGATTGTTTACTTCAAGAAAAGTAATTTGTGCCCTTCCATTTTGCTCATCGAAGGATAATATTGATTTTGCTTTGGATGTACAATCCTACTTTCAAGTTATGGGAAAATCTAGCTTTTTCAAGAGCTCCTCAGCAGTTCCTTTGAGGTCTGAAGAATAAGACTACATCACTCTCCTTTTAAAGACTGTGGGGAAGACGGACCAAGCAACATAGTGGGATTTGAGATCTCTCTCATTTATTGATTGTTGCCTACAGCAACTGTGGAACAGTTCTGTAGCTGCTCTGCAAATTAGAGGAAAACATTTTTCTTTCCCCAGCCCAGCTGGCATCTAACCTTGCATCAGAGTTTGTCTTCAAAATTGTATGGTGCAGGTTCTGTTGAAACACGTTTTATTCTTTGTTTGGTTTATACCTCAGCAGATGTATGACTTCTTCAGTTTTACACTCAACAGTAACCATGAGTGGAGTAAATAATTTAATCTTGATTTATTCACCGGTATTAAAAGGAAGAGTTATTCCTTCCTGTAAGTTTCCTGACAGTTTTTGAGTTCAATATAGTGAAATTCCCCCTTCAGGCATTAGTCAGCCACCATGGAGCTCAAGAATCTCACTAGTAAAAAAAAGCAAAAGAAAAACATGTTCTTTCCTTACTGCGATCTGCAGATCCGTTGTTAGAGCACATTTCCTTAACAACAGAAATCTTGCTCTGGCTTTGAAACGTCAGTTCTTGTTTGCAGCGTGACTGACCCCCCACCCTGCTCAGCATGGTTCTGACCAGGAAGCCTCGTCATTACTGAGTGGAGGAGAGCACAGGCAAGTGCATTCAAAATCCACCCTTTTCGCTGTAAGTGCTAAGCACAAAGTACGTACTTGCCCTCTAAAATCTGGCTTGAGGTTGATAGTTTGCTCCCAATAGGTCAAATATGTAATGCAACTCAGCAACAACTGCCATTTGGATCCTGACGGATGACTTAATAACTGTAATGTAGTTTTTATTTCTTTTTTTATTTTCTTTTTTTTTCTTTTAATTCTCTATCTGGCATATAACCACCCTAAGTAATAGGCATGAACCACACCTTGGGTGTGCTGGGGCTCACACTACCAGATCCTTACTGCAGCCATGTGGTGTGTCAGGGCTGGCCCTGTCCTGCCAGTCCTGCTCTGCTGCTGCTGCTGCTGCCCTACAGGAGGCCAAAGGCTAAGATCCATGCCATCAAAGGTCAGACTTGGGTCTGGACCTGAGGCTTCTCTGTTGCATCAGATTGTCTCTGGTACTTTAATTGTCTTGCTTCTGTGTGGATTTTGCCAGTTGATGCAAATATTGAGGTGGGGGGGAAAGAGAGTAGTCTTTATGCATCAGTGTTCTTGCAGGTGTATGGCTCCACCTCATAAAGCAAGACTGAGAACATGCATATCTTGATCAGCCTGATTTTTATGTTCAGGGAGTTCACTTATATCAGCTCCAGGCCAACTAGAGCTGCTGGTGCAGTGAAGTATATTGTTTTTCTAGTAAAAAGAGAATATGCTTAACAAATCTAAAAGCTTAACAAATGTATGCTGTAGGATTTTAACATATAACATATATGTTATATATATATATTTTAACATATAACTAAATGAAATTGAACAGGCTGCAAACTGGTTTGAGAAAATGGATGAAAACTATCAATTTTTTTTTTCATAACTATTATGTGCAGTCAATGACTGTTGCTTAATGCTTATGATCCATCAATAAGAAAATCTCCAGTTAGTCCACTTGTTTCACCTCAGAGAGAATTATGTAAAAGTGCATCTTTGTTTCTGATTGCATTCTACTAAGTAAAGACTCAAATTTCCTTAAGACCTTAGGAATATCTGGAATTTAGCACAGACAACCAAGTTATTTTAATTGGTACATTCCTGGCTATCCTATTATTACTTTCAATTAAGGACTCTTCCCATGGTATGTTAGGATGGCACATACAAATTATGTCAGTGCTTTATGTGGATATCTACTTTGCTCATGCTCATCAGCTCAACCTGAAGAAGTTGCCCAGTAAGAACTAACCTAGCTGATTTTTTCTTCTTATAACTAAAATACTGCTGTATGTGTAGCACAGCAGTGCCTGAAGCTCTGTACAGATTTAGTGCCCAACTGCCTTTTAACACATGAGAACGCAGTGGCTAATCTGGAGAGAGGAAACGTTAAACTCAGAAAACACCCACAGCAGTTCATCTCATAAAACTAACCATCCTTTAATAAATATTGATTCTGTGTGCTACAGCCTGAAGTGAAATTTAGTTCAGTTTCTTTAATCAATTTTCTTTCTGTATTTCTTTGTGATAAATACATTTGGGAAGATGTGTAACTTTTTTTTTGTCCATGTCATGGTTCTTCAAGCCTGTCATTCCATGCATTAAAATGACATATAATTATATGTATACATATAATATATATATACATATATATATCTATCACAGCTTCAGACCTACCATTTTTTCAGCTGATTTGTGGATTTTAAGAGGGCCAGATCTGGTTTTATTTGAAATGTGGACTTGGTTTTGCAATGTTTGCAACAGTGTAACATGTAATGCTGACTTGTTTGCTCCAGTTAGGTTTCTTGACCTTGAATTTTCTCATATCTATTCAAAAGATGAAACCAAGCATTTTGATTTAAAATGCTCTCACAGTAATTACAGTAGGACGAGTTGCTGTTCAATAACTAGAAACCTGCAGCACAGCTAATAAGGCTTTCTGAGCTTTACTTGCTACTGCTATAGCTGCTATTTCACAGGGGTCATGGCGGGGAGCCAGAGGAGGTTGGTAGACAGCTAGGCAACCAGAAAAGAACAAGTTTGTCAGCATGTACAGCTGATTACCGTGAGAATAATTTTCCATAAGCATTGCCTGCAGTGTTTGCTTAAGGGGGGGGAGTAATTTTTCACTGTAAACTTCCTAAAAGCTAAGCCATTTTTAACTGTGGTAGAAAGTAATTTGTTCAATTCAAATGGAATAAGGCTCAGTAAGATATTTATATATTATTTTAACTCTGCCTACACGCATAGACTGAGGTATAATATTTCAGCATATACAGGCAATATAGAATTATTCCCATGATGATACATGACGATTATTTTTGGTAGGTATTTTTATTTCTACTAGTTACAATGATCGATTCAGAACAAGAAAACATGAGAAATAGTTAGTGGCAGAAGAGACAGCCTTTGGTTATTGTGTTCTTCTGCTTGTGAATGTCATCTAGACTGCCATCAGGAAACAAATTAACTTGCTTTTCTAGGTTGCTCATGGTTATAACTGTAGCATAACTCTGTGGGAATATGGATGGTCTTGTAAGTTTTGTGATGCTCTGTAACCCAAATCTCTCTTCAAGTATAGTTCCAATTGCCAAAGCAGGTTTATGCATGTTCAAGTGCTGCACTGTATCTATGCTTCTTTCTCTGGCTCTCTCTATGTGCAAGCTTGAGGCTGAAAGGAGAATATTGCATGGGCTGTGTAATACAGAGGCTTCCTTCACACTGAAATAACCTTGTGTTTGGTGATTGCCTGAGGACTGGTGTAAAGCAGATGGACTGAAATAAATGCATGAACTCTAAACGTTCAAAAGAGAAGACAAAATTCATATTTACAATGGGGGTTTTTTGATAAAATAATAATTCTTACAATTGTTCTTGAATATACTGAACGTTTGCCAAAGTCCATGTGTGGTTTATTTCAAATTCAATGCTATCCATAACCTGCAGTCTGCTTAATTTTGCAATATGAGCTGTCTTTATCCATTATTTATTGTGTTCAAATATGAGGAGGATCAGAATATCAGACAGAAAGAGCACAGTGGCTTTGAGGATGAGCCATAGGAATGAGAAGAAATTAAGTAGTAAAAAGAACTGTGCTTAAGTGTCTGGGTTGAGAATGACTGAGGGGGAGACCCAAGAGTGGTTGGAAGCTGCCCTGGCAATGGGGCCTTGGAAAGGTAAATGCAAGACCTGGTGGCTTCTGGAGGAGAGATTCCCGCTAAAGCCAGGGAGGTATTAGTGCCATAGTGCAAAGCTTTAAGGCACCTTACCAGAAATAATGTGTATGATTCTCTCTGCCCATGTTCTAGAAGATGAGTTTTGCTTGGAACAGTTTCAGAGGAAAGATAGCATGTCTGGGAGAACAGGAAAGGGGAGGTGATTTATCATGGCAAAACAGAATGACAGGATATTTAAGAAAATATTAAACTGTGTAAATACAGTATACTTACTGGTCACTGAACAGATACAATTTCTGTTGACATAATTTCTGTGCATACATGGAATTTCTTAACAGTTAGCAGTGACTGCATCCTCAGTTATCAGGTGATGAGGGACTTCATGATGAGATCATCAGGGAGAAAATTTATTTTTTTAAAGGAAAGGGTGATGTTGGTTCAAGAAAAATGTTTAGAAATTAATAATGGATACATTTATACAGAAATTTACAGACTCCTAATTTTGAGGATAGTCTGTAACATGTCTCCAGCAGGATTAAGTGGGGACAAAAAAATTACACTGCTTTAAAGCTGGAGCTAAGACATTTATCAAAGTGATTCTGTAAAGTGTTGCTTTTAATACCAAAGGACAGGACTAAATGATTCAGAAAACTCTTTAGTTTTTCTGTTTGTCTTTGCCTTTTAGATATCTTACCATCTAAAAAGTCTAATAAACCCAGTCATTGGTATGGAAGGAATTCAGAATCCTTCTGTCTGAAGCTGTGTAAAACTAATAAAGGATTTGGGATCTGTTGAAGCACAGTAGCTTCTAAACAAGTCTTTCAGATTTTAATTTAAATCTCTGTTTAGTCTACAGCAGTGAAATTGCTCTGAATAGAAAATACATGATAAAATATGTGTAACGGGTCTTGTCAAAAAGCTTTTTCATTCTATTTAGCATTTTCCAATAATAGACAATCTACACTGCATTTAACAAAAAGTACTGAAACTGCTGAAGCCAGAACTGATTGTTCGTCGATTTAAAACAAAGAAAAGTTTGTAACCTCTCTTTGCAGTGTACTGCTCACTCTCCATATCTAGAATTCAGTGGTTAAATAAAGTCTCTCTGGGAGGAATTTTCCATTGTGAGTCATAAACGTTGGATTGACAACCTTTATAGAAATTTAAATGCAATCCTATTAAACAATACACTTCTATAAATGCTGAGGGATAAATTTCTTTTACTGAGTGTGGGGGCATTAAGCTGCAGTATCTCAGAATGGCTTGTAGAGAGTTTGTGTAGCTATGAAAAGCAGCAAGGTTTGGAACTGCCTGGGTAGAGCACCTCTAGCATCCCGTCAGGAGGACAGGATATCTAATGGTACGGGACCCATCTGCCAGCAGCAATTACCTAAATGACATTTACCCGCAGGAATAAAGCAATGGCCACATAAATAAAAAATTATTGGGTTTTCTTTCAATATCCCATTAGAGCTGAATATCGTCCTTGCAAATATCACTTGAAACAAGTATGTCAATAAAATGCAAATAACTATCACAATACTTCCTGGCCTGTATTTTGAATGTATAAAATTTAGAAAAGTAATGTCCTCTAAACTTACTTTGTGGTTTCACCAGCATTTGCTCTATCTCCCACAACTATCAGTTTGGCTTCATTTTGATCTCACACTCATGCAACTGCTCCATTTGGTTTTAGGTTTTGCCCTTATGACCTCTGGGTAACCTATAAGTGAAAAATGTAAATGTGTAAAAAATGATTAAAAATTTCAAACACTACTCTTGTCAATATTAAAAATAATTGGCAAATGTGATGCCAATCAACCCTCTCAGGATGCTGAGCATACACACCAAGGAGAAAACTAGAGAGATCACAGGTGATGTTGTAATGACGCAAAGGAAGAATGCTGAAAAGAGGGCATAAGAAAATGTTGAACAGCTTTCTGGAACAACAGAGAGGACATCACCAGCAGGTGTTGTGGGAGTGTAATATTCCTGTTCTGATTGAATCTGAGCACTCATAAATGCCAGTGCGTGGTCACACTTCTGTGAAGCTGCCCCTGACATTTGGGCTGGGCCCTCAGTGAAGTTTTTGGACACAGATGCTCCTTGGTAGTGGCAATTCTCAGAGCAGTTCTCAAAACCTACACAGTTACATGAGCGTAAGAACCACCACTCCCAACATAATCCCTTCTGCTGATCAGGTCAGGCACATGGTGCCATGCAAGTAAATTCTTGTTTTTACCCTTCTGCTGTCACAAGCTCTATATCACTTAAGATCTGGCACTGGTATTAGCTTCCTGGGGAAGAGCATCTCAAGGTGATTGCAAGCTACACGTGTGGACACAAACCATGTACACCTTGGCACTGTGCTTATCAGGAGAGAGGGCTGCCAAAAGAGAACTGCCGCTGTTCAAGAGTACTGCTATCAACATTTTCTGTCTTGTAGCAATAATTTTTATCACCATCTCCAGTTCTACGTGTCATTTCTTGTTTGTTAATTTAAAGCAAATTGTTATTTACTGCCAGTGGTCAGCTGCTGTAACTTTCCCTTCTCTCTCAAAAGCAGGTACTAATAAAAGATCAAAGCTTTGCTTTGCTGTACTTGTTTTTCTCTTGATGAAACTGAATAGCTAAAGTTATGCCAAAAATTTGAACAAGTAAATTAACAAAATCTAGTAAACAATCTACACAAGTGAGTTGTGTTTCAACACTATCAGAGATTTAAAGTATTTGGAAAAAACCCTGCCCATTAACCAATGCAGTCCATAAAGTTAATCAGCCATAATATACTTTTGAAGATTAGCAGAATTTTCCCACAAGGGGTAACCCATCTCCCCCAGCAAAACAGGCACTTTACGAGTCTGTACCACATCACTACTCCATGTCTCATGACAGCCCACAATCCAGAAACAGCAGAGTTATTTGCAGTTGGTTTCATTAAAATTCCCATGCATTGCAGAGGTGGGACCATTCGTGCATGTGTATATATGTATGTTCAACGCAGAAAGAACCGTGCCTGGCAGAATATACCTCCTAAGGAGTCTTTCTGTTGTGCCTTTTGCAATCAGACATGTCTATCTCGCATTGGCCTTATTAGCCACCAGCGTGCTTGTACGAAATATGGATAGAGCCTTTCCCAAATCTTCGTTCGCGAAGCCCAGCCATGATGATGTATGTATGTATGTATTATGTGTATATATGTATGTATTATTTGTACAAGTATCGTAACTGATTTTTCTCACCCTGCACTTCTATTCCAACAAGGATGCATCCTGGCCACTTGAGTAAAGAAGAATTCTCACCAGAAAAGAGGCATCTACCTTCAACAATCTTGTAGAGCATCATTTGTCTTTGGTCTTTCCAATGCATATTATACTGGAACTTTTGCACCAGCTAAAGCTATAACTGAACATTTAATGTGGCTTTACTGTCTGGATGAGATTTTATCACCCAGGGCCTGAGGGCAGGCAGGATTTCCAAGAAGCATTTTATTGGAAGGCTTTGAATAGCTCTGCTTCTTCACTTTTTTTAAGTTGCTGCTGGTCATGCAAGACAATTTGAATCCAAAGTCATGTGGAAAAACTCCCACTCTCAAAGTGCTGAGGTATTTGCAGGTTTTGTAAGCAGTTGGCCTATAGATTTAAACCTCCTCCTATGGTAAACATTTACAATGAATCAAAGAGATCTGTAGTGGGTGCAAGTTTAGTTCAACAGATGTACGAGAATTTAAATGCACTGCGGACCTGACTAGTTCTCCAGTTCTCTCTCTGCAGTGAGGTAGATGAAATTGTTACTAAGGAAAGACATAGGAATAATCCCAGACCCCGAAACAATCATAGCTCAGTCCTCAACTCTTGTGTATTCCCTTTTCAGCCACTGCCTGTTTCAAGACTTAAATCCTAAACTATAATATGAAACACATTTTTGATATATTAGCAAAAAGACTTCTGCACCTCTTGAACTTAATGGCAGACAGTGATAGAGACTTGATAATAAGTATTAGGATTTTTTAAATATATGATTATTGAATGAAGAAATTTCAAATTCTTCTGCTTTGGTTTTATCTTGTGTTATTATTGGAATGTTAAATAAATCTTTTTTGATTGATAAATCTTGATGACAATAAATCTGGATAAATAAATTTATTTCCAGTGTTTCTAATGATCTTGCACTTTGTCCCATCAAAAATACTGAAAAAGAGAAACCATATTAAGGTGATGCCCATTCTAGCATAGGCACATCAAGAAAGTGCAGAGAATATGACAAGTAACATGGGAATCAATATGCCAACTGATGGTGACCACACTCTCTGCAATTATAAACCTGTTTCTGGGTTCTCTCAGTTCAAATTGATGAGGTAAAATTTAACATTCAGAGGGTTTTCCACTGAAATTATGCCTTTTTCTTTATTCTGTGAGGATGGGCTGCAAATGACAGGAGCAGAGATTTGTGATTCCAGCTGCATCACATTTGCCATCAGGCCTGGGACAATGTAGAAGAAGCTTCTACTCTTAGTAGACATTTTCAACCCAAGAAGCACAGTAGGAGATGAAAAGGTGGGTGGAGTGGCTGGCATTTAGATTAGCCAGACTGCTTCTAACATCAAAAGAGTTTCAGTTCAATAATTGGCCAAAGGGTCAGCCAGATTCTTGCCTTGCCTAAGGCAGTACTTCCATGAGGGTTTTGGCCTGTACAAATGCTTCCTATGAAGCCGGGGAGCCTAGGTAAACCCCTTAATTTTCAAAGGGCTTTGCGATGTGCTGGGAATTATCCTTTCCTTAAACATTGGACATAAAACCTGTAGACAGTTTATCTTCCCGAATTATGTCTGTACTGTGTCTCTGTAATTTTTCATTGTCCTAATATATGTTCTCAGTATATTGTACAAGGTTCTGATAAACTCTCCTTATCAATCAAATAACTGAGCTGGTTTGCAATGTGCACTTTTAATCTGTTTTGCTTAATTTCTAGAAATGCACAGGTAGGTAATTATGGTCTTGCTAAAAAGTTTTTATGGAAGCATTTTCTTATGATTTGCCTTCACAAATATATATATATATACACGCACATATATGCATACACATTTCCTTTTGCTGCTTCACGTTTAAAAGCTTCCATTATTTTACAATATGCATCCACATAGTGCCCTGGAATATCTCTTCTCAAGAAAAGACTAGATCATTGTAAGGAGATCTCAGAGAGGATATATCCCATCTGAAATCGCTGTAGGTATTTCCACAGTTGACAGTTCTTCAACTCCTTGAAGATAAGATACAGCAAAAAGCCCACATGAATAGTCCTCTATCAGCTTACCCTTCAAGAACTGAAAACCCTGAAAACTGTGTCCAGAAACATGAGGGTGCCAGGTGTGTCCAACCAGGCCTGAAACATGGTCCTGGCAGGGAAGCAGAGCTGGTGTGACAAGGGTGAGGGACAGAGAAAAGTCCTGGTTCTGGGGAGCTGAAGGTGGAAACACTTGGATGTTGTCCGCTTTCCTCTGTGAGTTTTGGGCAGCAGATGGCTCTGAACTGCTGTTCTGTGTTATACAGGGAGGATGGACAAGACCTGTCCCACCTCTTCCTCTCTCCACACCTTGCAAGTGTAGGGGAACTGTTGAGCACAAAACTGATCAGCCATTCCATTTTGTCCCCAGGCTTCTGGGAGCAGCTAGTCCTGTGACATGGTCAAGGGAAAGAACTGTATCCAGGTGCTATGGAGATCAACCTTCTGTTCAGCAGCAGGGAAACAGCCTCTGAGCTTTGCTTACCAATGTAGATGCCAATGCAGAACTATATTCTTTGCATGGGTATCTGATTTTCGGAAGGAAAATACTCTTGGGCTAGGTTTTGCTTTACAGCCCAGCTCATACTCTGGCACTGATTGTGGCAAACAATTGTAAATAACAACAAATATCTTAGGGTTAACTTGTATTTCAGTGATTAAAAAAGAGCAGTTATTGTTACTTTGCACATTAACTTTTGTTAATGCCACTTTGTACATACACTTATGCAAAGGCAAAATGAACTGAAAACACCTCTAAATATAAAGTAACTGGCGCTATAATATATAGTTCCCCCAGTAGGTTCACCACAAAGGATCATGCCAACCTCCTGACACAGTGTGTGCAGTCCTATATTAAGCTATTTTAATATCTCTTAATTCAGATTTGATCTTTAGAGCTTGTTCTTGAAATCCATAATTAAGACTGTCTGTTTAAAGTTGTTTGGAGTTCTGAATTAAATATCACCCGCAGGGCTCAAAAAATCTTGATAATGTCATTTCTATGAGGTACTGGGGTACCTTTCATTTGATTGTGTGCAGATCGCTGCAGGAGTTATCTATGTCTATGCTAATTACGTCATTTTCCCTTTATAACCAAAGAAGAGAAATAAGCACTTTAAGGGTATGAGTCAGCTGATCTACTTCAGATATCTGGTACAGGACGAGATGAACTGCACGTTAAAATCAACTTTTACTCCCTAAAAACTTTAAAACGAACCTTGCTGACCAGTTCAGGTATAGACATTTGCACTGGTGATATCTAAAGAGAAGTGAATTGCACTGAGATACTGACAGTAATTACGAGCATGCCTCTAAATAAACAGGCTCAAGCACTGCACATTTACTCTTAGCACTACAGCTGTTTGCATAGTAAACAAACTGGTAATATTCATCACCAACAACATCCTTACTCTTCTTTTTTTCTGTCTCCACAGTAGATTGCTGACAATTCTGACTAGTCCTATAAAGGAAGAAGAAACTGAGGTATTTAAAAAAAAAAAGAGAGACGGCATCTTGATTATTCTCAGAGTGAAGGCACACGTATCGGTTTTTAAGTAAATTGCTACAGAGCTATATTCTTATTTTTAAACTTGCAGGAACTTTATTAGTGGCCCTGAAAATACATGAGTGAAGACAAACTCTTACAGTATGCTTAGATCCAATTTGGATAATTTCATTGAGGCTTATAGACTTAAATGTGTAAATAAATCTTCTATATGTGTATTTGAAGAATTTTGATTCACTCCTGGGAATAACAGTTGGCCACTGCAAATGTAGACGTTATTTTCTTGATAAACAGATTTTAGTTAGCCTTTTTTTTTTCCTTAAATTTTATGGGCCTGACCACAAAAGGGCTTTTCAAAAATCTTTCTATGATATTAGCCAATCTGTCAGAAATCTGTATAGTACATGGTAGATAATCAAAATATTGTGCACTTTTTACATAATAGACCTCAGCTCTGCGCTAAAGTCTTCTAAAACAATAATTATTTTTTAGATTCAATAGGCTACTCTTTAGAATTATAAGAACATTAAAAAAAGAGAGGAAGGGAAATGAAAGAAAACTAAAAACCAACTAAATTTACTAAAGAAAAAACACTTTCATTATCACCCACAAGATGGTGCCACTTCCTCAATTTAAAGCACAATTTTCCTTTGAAACTGGTATAAAAATGACACTTATCGAATTAAACCCGATAGAAAGGGTGATGGAGCACAGAAGTCCTACTAATGCCTTTAAAATAATGTTTAAATGGGATTTAAACTACATATGGTCCTTGTGGTGGCCCTCTGCACAAGTCTAAAATACATCCTGCCCGAATTCAGGGACATATTTGCTAATCTATGAGACAGAAATAGCCTTTTAGTGCATATGGTCACTTCCAGCTCTTCAGCTAGTCATGGTGCTTGGTTTGAGTGGGTTTCTGCTTCTTTCTGTGTACCATAAAAACAATTATTTGGCAAATGTTGAAGCTTTATATCTAAGGAAGTGTGCTGAAGATGGGTGATCTGCACAGATATAACTTCAATTTTAGAAGAATGGGGCTCCCAGTGTGTGGCTGAGAACCCATCTGAGAGCCTTCATTGACAGGAATGATTAATTGGGTGAAAATCTACCAGCTACCAGCTTTCCTTTAGGTTGCTGCTGGGTTTACAAAAATAGCAGTTAGAAAAAGAAGGCAAAACACTTCTAACTTTTAAAGTGAATGCATAGAAAGAGTAGAAACAAGTTTATGGTTTTGTGTAGCACTTCACCTGTAAAATTATCTTGAAGTCAGATATTGAAAGAGTAGGAGATGGCAAAAGAGGCAGCCCCTTGGCATCTGTCTGTCCCCATCCTTGGCTCCCCTTTCCTCATCCCCTCTGGTCCCTCTGGAAGTCCTGATTCTGACCTTCTCCAGAAATTTCTTACCTACTTCCCCAGTTTGCCCTGCCTGCTTCCCCTCACATTCGTTTGGTAGCTGCTTCCTCTGTGATCATTCAAAAAAGTGCAGGGGTGCAAAACAGCATGGAGGGTCTCCCTGCTTTTATTTGCATTTCAAGTACCCCCAAAATACTGTGTAATGATGCAAAAACATTGAGCAAACTTGACCATGGTCATCATTACCAGTCCAATACATGATGAGACTATGTTTAAGTTCGCTAACAATAGAGGCATAATTTTGTGTTTTATCATGGAAATCCTAATCTCTATTTAAGGTAGAAAAATCAACCTTTTATTCAAATTAATTATGTGAGTGATTCCTACTCACATATTTTGAAGGTCAAAATATGTAGGCTCCTACATCTCTAACGGAGTCTTGTGAGGCTTATTTGAGAGTATAACCCGAAATTGCTTCCATTCACAAGGTAACGAACGGCAGTGTGAATAAATGAAATGCTTTCAAGTACTTTTATTGCCCATCAAACTCTTCTGAAATGTAGAAACCCTAATATGAGCAACCTGGTGACAGAGCATGAACTCACCTCCGATCCAGGAAGCAAGTCATTGTCTCAAGGTAGTTCCTCACACCCTGGCTTCTGCCTGGACCAGGTGATATGGTGTTGTCTGTGTGGTAACCCTGAATTCTGGAGGGAACAAGTTATTCACCACCTGAGTGAGGCATGTCACCATCCCAATGGGTGTCAAAAGAGATCCTTTACTTCAAATTGCCTAAGTATGGGTAGTATGACTCAGGGTAGTGTGATGGCTCCACACCTTTTCTGTTTAGGCAAACTGCAAGTCTAAGAATGTGTCCCAGCCTAAGTCACACAGGTTGTTTCTCCATTTCCTTATTGGAGTTCCCCACATGCATATGCAGCCTGTGCTTGAAAAACAAAAATTAGTTCAAAGATGAGACAAAAACTCTTATGGAAAATGACTGTACTACTTCCTTGATCTGCACAGAAATCTAGATTTGAGCTTATGTGACAAGGTCTTTGGATTTTACTACTTATGCAAGAAACAAAACGGTATTTAATTTTTACTAAATGGTAAAAAAAGGAAGATTAATAGAATGAAGAGAGAAAGAAAACAGAAAAAGCTTAAAAACTAAGAATTTTAAAGAAGTGGATAAAATGTGGATGAAATCTTATAAAAAAACTCAGTACACCAGATTTCTAAATAGTTCCACATTATAATACCATATTTTTTATATTATACAATATTCTAGAGGAAAAAACCCTCTCATTTACTATTCTTTAAAGTCATATTTAATGCCTCTTCTGTTAAAAAAAAAAAGTGTTGATTTCAGACAGTGCCTTTTGTGTTTCACCGCTGAAATTGAATCATATTTCCTTGTAAATCAAAACAAAGCCCTCTGTTAGGAATGGGAAGGAGGAAGGAATAGCAAAGGCAGGAAAATATAGCTGCTGTATCTGGGTAGCTTTTTGAGCACATGATTCAAACTGTGTTCTTCGGGCCAGGAAAAACATTCACCTTTTTGCTCTTATTTTCCTCTCTACAATTCATGGAAAAGTTATGTGGGGTTTTTTTTGTTTGTTTGTTTGTTTTGTCTTGTTTTGTTTTGTTTTGGTTTTTGTTTGGGGTTTTTTTGTTGGTTTTTTGTGTTGTGTTGTGTTTGTGTGGGGTTTTTGTTGTTGTTGTTTGTTTTTTTTGTTTGTTTTTTTTAGAGATAGATCTGATTGTTTGGGACAAGTTTTTATCTTGCTGTGCCAAGTTAACGTAGCAGGGTTAAGGTGATCTATCTGGTGAAGATGGATTCTCAATCAGACCAGAAAGCAGGAATAGAGTAAAAATATTGCAAAGAAGGAAAAGAAGCTGGAAAGGAAGTTCATGCATTAGAAGGATGGTTATGAGAAAGGGGTTGTGTCAGAGGCATGAGTTTCTCCCCACCACTCATTGCTGCTGCCTTCTTGGAGCAAAGGGCTCTGAGCATTCATTGCACCCTGCATATGCAGCAGCCCCCAGGGTAGCATGAACATCACCTGTTTACTCTCTGTTGTAGGGTGGTGTAACCAAAGGTGTGCAATGCCAGTGGAGTCTCGGTTCCCGCCTCCCTGTTTCATCTTCAACATTTTTTAGTCTTTCCTCTTTCACTTCTCCTAGACAGAGGACTTTTAAAATGCCAAGGGGCATGACCAAAGTGAACACTTCCGCAAATATCTATATTTATCATATCAGCTGATGAACAAGTTTTTGACAGGATTTCATGAACTTGAAAAACCAGAAAAACAAATCTCTTGGTTTTATTGGTAGCTTACTGTTACCTTCGCCACTTATCCCAGTTTTAGTTAACAGCACAGTCTTTAGAAAATGAGTCTAAAGTGTGAAGTGCATTTCGTGAGCAGTGTGTTTCTGATTGTGACTTCTGTATACACACACATACAGTGAGAGAGATAAGCGATGACTCATTTTTTACAAAAAGTTTTTTCTTAAGTGCTGTCCAATTATTTTTCTATTAGCATCCAAAAGTACTTACTGTTGAAGTGAAAGATCTTAATTTTCAATATGAAGGAATAACCTGATCTCTTGAGGTGTTTTTATGATTCTGCTTGTTTCATGTGAGGAAATCTGCAAAAATTGTGGAGATATGACAGCCACAGGCTCAGCTTCTGCTTTCTGTCTATACCATAGAAACACAGAAGAAAGTTGCCTTGCAGAAATATGTGGGAAGTCATGGCTGTTCTTTAGTTTCCCCTTTAGTCAACATAAATTTGACATTTTTTTCTACTTATTCATTTATCTCCTGCTGTTGCCTGAAAGTACCATCAGCCACACAGGCCTGTGAGTCAGCCACCTCTCTGCATGAAGCTGAACAATAAATTCCATTTCTCCCTCCTTGCTCTTTAAATATAACTTCATTCCTCTGTTCCATTGGGGTCAAGATTTGTTTCTTTCTGTGTGACTGGATTACCAACTCCCTTTGGTGTTGTAACGAAAATTAGTCTACATTCAGAAAAAACCTGAATGCACACATCTTTTTGAGTGCGAAAATAATGACAATATCACAGAAAAAAAAGTGAGGTAAAGTTCTTAAAGTAAAGTTTCTCTTCAGACATCAGCATCCCAGACCTGGTAATTATCTTCAGGCCCGACTTTTCTCTCTTTGATAGATGTCTCAAGAGCTGGGAAGCCACAGATCTGATTTTGTAAGAGTTGTTAATAAAGCATTTATCTCTCCAAAACTATGTTCTGAGTCTGATAAGCTTATAAATATTTGCAGGCTTTGAGCTTTAAACACATCTTCTATCTTTGTATTGTAAACAACCATCACCAGACAAAGATCCCAGATACCTGAGTGCAAAGGCCCAATATGCCAAATGTGTTCTCAGGAGCTTCTTGCAAGAGTACTAAGATTGACCAAGCCATTGGATACATCCAGAGAGTGTTACTGAAGTGCACACTCCTTGCATTTACTTATAGAATTAAATATTTGTGGAAATGCAGGGGCACTGTTGTAAGAGGTTCAGTCTTAAATGGATTTTTAGGTTCTTTAGAAAACATAAGGAAAGCAAAGGAGGGGTGTCATCTTGAATTTATTAGGTTTTGCTTTAGATTAAGAGGAAACATCAGATATTCCTTTGTCAGAAGGTCTAACCTTATTGCAATATTTCCTTGTAACACTGTTAAATCCCTGATCTTTTTCCTGATGAAATCAGATCACTAGCTCAAACTTCACATCGATGTTCACTGGTTTGTAACTGCCCTGGTATTCAGAGGTCTGAACTTTTTTTCACCCTAAAGCTGTGCATACCCGCTGTCCTTTCCTGTGTGGCAGAAGTGCCATTCACACCCAGGTTGTGCATATGTTTTTCAGAGACACTCCTACTTGAAACAGTTTATATATATGGTTTGGCAGCTGTGGGTTATTTTTGCCTTACAAAAACAAAAAAGTGAAGTATGTTGGATTTGGTCCTGCAGGTTGAGGGAGGTGGATATGACACTGGATTGGAGGCTGAATGCCAGAAATGGGGATGAAGCACTTTTCTGGCAGAGGTGACCTCAGCATCCTTAACTTCAGTCAGACTTCACCAAAAAACCTGTCACAACAGGGTTCCTCAGACCCCCAAAAAGGTGTTGGTGAAAAGTGTTGACAAAAAGGCAGCTAACAATAGGTACCAACATCCTTGTCCATACAGAAAACTGGGAGACACAGCTTATTCTGTCTCATGGTTAGCTAGGTGTTTTTAGAGTGTGTTTTAATTGTAGTTCATCTAGCCACAAAGTCAAATGTCCAGTATTTATGATCGAAAGCATTCAGAAAGGCAAAAGAGGGACCTAATCCTTTAATCCCTGAAGGTATAGGTTTATAAAAGTACATAACTACCTAAAGTGCAGATAACTATCTAATAATATTTTCAAAAGCAGTAAACCTGGTTCAGTGCAATCAGTCTTACACCCAATGATAATTACAAGCCTGACTGCACTGAAATCACCAATAAAGAAGAATTAAATATTTGCAAAATTTACAGATATGAAACTTTTGTCCTATGAGGCCAAATCGATTCAATTGCTTTTAACAGCATCAATAAGTTTCTCTTTGCACTTTTAGGCAATGAAGGGACTTGGAAATCTGACCACAGGGGTATGAGCCTGCTTACTTCCCATGAACTTCAAATAAAGTGGATCCTTAGGAGTGAAATTCAGTTCTAGGTACATGTATGGCTTGAAATTAAACCCATAATCCAAAGGTCAAATCAACCTGACCACATTTATTTTAAAAATAGGTATTAAAACTCAGACTAATAGTGGATTATTTCCACTCTCCTTCTCAGACATTTCTTCCTAGCTATGTAGTATAAGAAGTAATTCTGTAGGCAGTGTTGAATTTATTTTTTTCTAAAATTCTTAAAAGTAATTTTGTTAAATGCATGTTCTTGATAGAATTGCCGTGTTAGCCCAGTTGTTAAACAAGATGTGAGGTTTTTAGTAGCATTTATTGTCCCGAATGCATTTGTGACATGGCATAGAACCTGAATTTTAATGTATATCAGTACTTTTTCTTTGAGTCTTTAAGCATTGATGTTAATAACTACGTGGTAATTAATTTGGAAACTTACATTCTAATTATTTTGACAAAAAAAAAATCAAATCAGACCAGTTCTGTGTTTGAGAACATACTAAATTTTATTCAAGTGGCAACCCACATATCTATTGTGATTTCCTGAGTTCCTGTGATTTCCTCTTAATACATAGGAAGCTGAATTATATTTGTCAGTAATAAAACTTTGAAATAATAACATTATTTTTAGATGGATAATAAGAAGCTGGGGACAGCTGAGCTTCCACTCCAGCTCTAAACAAATGCTGCTTTACATAAAATATAGCTTTCTTCCTCAAATTCCTTCCATTAAAGATCTTGGTTTCAATTATAATTCAAATAAAACCAAAGCATAAGTCTCTCTCTGAATTATTTCCCCAAATGTCTCTCCTTATAGTTCCCTCTCTTCTGCTGCAACCTGTCATTCCTTCTGTCCCACAGAACATTTTCTGCGTGGTTGGGGATGAGGTTCAGCTGTCAAGAAGGAGCAGAACCTCAGAAGGCTCGTGATGTAGATGCCCACCGCCTGAGTTCAGGGAGACAGAGCAAGGGCTTCTGGATTTAGCAGAAGCTTTTTACAGCACAGGTGGAGGTTGGCAGGAGCTAGACTGCAAATCCAGATGGCATTCTCCTCCTCTCTGTCAGAATTATATTCATACATATGCACAGACATCCCTTTTTCAGATGGTGGGAATCAATAGCTGTTGACTCATGGCAATTGTCACACATCCCTCGTTATCTTCATTTCTCAAATATTAAGTGAAACTGCAATATCAAGTAAAATTGACAACAGCAATGAAACACCCCGAGATCTTAGTGCCCACAGAGGTGCAGGTGGAAAGGTGAAAACCGAAATATTTTTTGGTTTGGGGTATTACATTGACTTTTATTAAGCATTGGTATTGTCATTGAGTAGTGTTGCAAAACAGAAAGTACTTGCTCTCAAAGCTGCTTCTTCTATCCTGGGGAGTTTGGGGCTGTTTCACTATTCTGAACACAGATTTGCTATTGCCATCTTTTTTCCCCATTGGTTGGAAGGGTTTCTCTTGCTCCAGCAGCTCAGAGTGCTGCCTGAATGACTAGTGATTCCTTGAAGAAGCAAATTCTTGAGTTGTCCTTGTCTGCTGTTTATACTGCAGGATTTCCTTTTCTTCGTTGTTCTGAGTAAAACTAAGGAGTGGGTGGCATTTTGGGATGAGCCAGGCATTTATTTCAAATTTGTTATTTTTCCCTTTTTAATCAGGGAAATGTAGTATTTTCTACGGGTTTATTTGAGTTGCTTCTTCCACTCTATTACTCTATTTTAAGCGTGTTCAGGTGTATTTTTTGACTATACCAAAGACTTTACCTAAATATGTATATAAACCAAACACATGTGAACAGTGTGTTCCTACATACTGTTATTTTTATTAGCATTTAATTGGAAAGTTATTCTTTGTGTGATATATTTGAACAGATAGAACAGAGAGACTCGTTGAAGTAAATTCCTTATTAATTATTCGCCAGTTTGTTTCATATTCTTAGTGCAGGATAAAAAAAAGGAAAATGGAAATGTTAAAGTGAAGTGAAATGAGACCCAGAACAAGAATGAAAGTTAAGTAGTGGGGTTACTGTTGCAGGGGTGGCAAGGCTGAGCTCCACAGAGCTGAGGCTTCAAGAGGATGCTAGCCTTTACAGGTAGAATAAGGCTGTAGTAAGGAGGAGGTAGGCAGCACCTGCATTAGCAGCCCCCCTCCAAGGGAAAAATGCAGCTAGAAACACATCGAGAAAGAGGCATTTCAAACACATGTCAGATTGGTCTCCACTCCCGAGCCTACAGGCTGAGATAATTGGGCTTAAAAGAAAGGTAGATTTAAGGCCAAATATGAAAAGCTGTCTGTTTAATTTTACCCTTTGTCCTATAGTCTGTTTTAGGCAAATAGATTGTCCTTTGTTTTGAATAAACTGTTGCTGAGATTTGGCAGGTGCTCAGGAAAAGCAGTGTTCGCTTGGTGGTCCTGCTGGCTGCACTCTGGGGTGGGAATCCTGAGCACAGGGCTGTGGCACAAGTCTGCCAGGCTGTGGATGGGGGATGAGGGGCACCTCAGCAGTGCTGCAGGGATGCACTGTCTGACCCATTGCATGGCTGGGACAGCTGTCAAATGCACCCTCTAGCATATCTACTGATGTTATTGGGTAATATTTAGTAGTCAGAAGTTATTTCAGCCTTTCCCATCATAGAAATGATGCTCAAGTCCTCACTGACCATATAGATATAGTCAAAACTCTGTTTGTGTAGTTGCACGTCCGTCCATGACAGCAAACATCAGCCAGGTACTCAGGAGTGGCTCAGGTCTCAAAGACTATCTCATCTCTACTCATTGATGGAAACAACCTGCTGAGTAAAAGGCAAGAAAAAAAGGAGTCAAGCTGCAAGCTGAAGAACCAATACAGGAGAGATCATCTGTACATGCCTCAGCCTTGGGGAACCTTAGTTTGGAGCTCAGTCAAGGATGAGACACAGGCCCATAGGAAACTTGACTTTATTATTTCCAGGGCTCAGGGAGCTACTTGTTTCCTATTTAATTCAAATAGCTGTGCAGATTCAGAGACAAATGTGGCAACAACAACAACCAAAATGTCTGTAGTTGTTCCAATAATTCTCTGTACTTGTTTCCTGTATTTGTTTCAAATTTAATACTTACATGGCAAGACTCATGCTTGACAAGATGCGGAAACCCAGAGTTTCCTCCTTTTACACTTCACAGTTCCCACATGGGATATGGACGTTTCTGACCTCTTTGTCTGCATTGTTATGATACACATGCCTTTGACTGTCATATTTCAGTAGGCAGGGACTTCTTCTATCCATCCCTATACATGTGAGGGGGTTTTGACTGGTAGTTGAGGTAGGATGTAGCTGTTAAGGCTGTTGTAATGCTGAATCAAGACTCTTGAAAGAGCACACAAGGATGCTGTGATATGTTGGTCCCTTCCACCCTGCTTTGGTCACTCACGCCATCCCATGGTGTGTAGACACTGCAATTGGGAAGCGCTGGTCCCTGGGGTCCGCTTGCAGGTGTCCTGTTCAAGGAATAGCAAAGACTGAGCACTTCATATTTAGTTTTAGGGAGGCTTATGCACAAATGACAGAATCATAAAACAGTTTGGAAGAAACCCTTAAGGTTCTTGAGTCCAACTATTAACCCAGCACTGCCAAGGCCACTACTAAACCATGTCCCTAAGTGCCACATCTACATATATTATAAATATCTCCAGGGATGGTGACTCAATCACTTCCCCAAGCAGCCTATTCCAATGCTGGATAACCCTTTCTCTGAAGAAATTTTTCATGTAGCTGCAGAGGGCAATTAGATCCCCCCTCAATCTCCTTTTCTCCAGGCTAAACAACCTCAACTCCCTCAGCTGCTCCTCATAAGACTTGTGCTCCAGATCTTTCACCAAATTTGTTTCCCTTCTTTGGACACTCTCCAGCACCTCAATGTCTGTCTTGTAGGGAGGGACCCAAAACTTAACACAGGATTTGAGGTATGGCCTCACCAGTGCCAAGTATAGGGGGATGACCCCTTCCCTGGTCCTGCTGGCCACATTATTTCTGATACAGGCCAGGATGCCTTTGGCCTTTTTGGCCACCCAAGCACACCGCTGGCTCATAATCACCTGTACTTTACCAGCACCCCTAGGTCCTTTTCTGCCAGGCAGCTTTCCAGACACTCTTCCCTCAGCCTGTAGCTCTGCATGGAGTTGTTGTGACCCAAGTGCAGGACTCAGCACTTCACCTTGCTGAAGCACGTACCTTTGGCCTCGGCCCATAGACCCAGCCTGTCCAGATCCCTCTGCAGGACCATTCCTACCCTCTGCCCAGCTTGGTGTTATCTGCAAACTGACTGATCATGCCCTCGATTACCTTGTCCAGGTTGTTGATAAAGATGTTAAACAGGACTAGCCCAAATACTGAGCCCTGAGGAACACCACTAGGGGCTGGCCACTAAGTGGATTTAACTCCATTCACCACTACTCCTTGGACTCAGCCATCCAGCCAGTTTTTAAAATAGGTCTTCCTGAACTATTTCATTTGCTTGGGTTTGCCAGCATTCCTGCTTCTCCCTACACAGTGACCTAGCTGTCCCTTCTGTTAATGCCTGTCACCGCAGTCTAGAGTGTGTAGCTCTCAAAACACAATTTAATTCCTCTCAAACACCAGTCTGGTTGATCCCTTTTTGGGACATAAAAATGATACAAAATTATTACAGCAAGAGCCCAGCTGCTTACAAGTAGTACATCTATGCTTTTAATGAATTCATTTACTTATTTTGCAACGACATGATGAGCATTTAGGTAAAATTCTGCCCTTATCTTCAGATGCCCTCAGTTTCTCATTAGTTAAAAGCCCACTCATTAGGAGGAGCACATTTCTGGGACAAACACATCAGCTGTTGTAAATTGTTTCAGCAAAGTTTTCTGCTGTTCTCTGGTTTTATAGAGGTAAGTGCCGTGTTATTTACTCAATTAACAATCAGTAAACACAAAGTTTTGACTTCTGCCTATAGTCTACCAGTTAGGAAGGCTTTCTGTGTTATTTTCTGTATTATGTCTATTCTGGACTATAATTTATTTCTTGTGTTTTTTTTTCTGTCATCTAGCTATTTGGTTCTTAACACTCCAATACATAACAGCAATTTTAAGTTAGATAACTGATACTGAAATGGTGTGTCTGTGAACAAAATTCACATTTGAAAAACAAGAGTAATGTTTTCACTTTAAGGATATTTCAGAATTTGATTAATCAATTTAGTACTTAAATGTACCGGGCTGTGTGCGCAACACCACTCGCCTAGAAGGGAGCTAATCATATGCTGTTCACCTTTTTAATTTGATATGAAAAATAAAAAAGTACTGCCTTCATTTGAGGCAAAACATTGAGGGCAATTGTTTCAAAATGGCAGTTACACCTACAAATAGAGTATTTTAAAATAATCTTAAAAGGAGTCCAAATGAGGATGCAGTTTGTTGTTTGGCAATAAGTTCTGTTCATTAATGATTTGTGTCAATCTATTGTGCTGGGGTTCTGTAGAGCTGGAGGTATTTTAAATTCATTTATTTGAAACAATATACACACCAGACTAATCTGTGTATTGGCATGCAAATAAAGTCTGAAGTTAATTTCACCTCAAATGCTTTATGCATATTTTCCAAATTGTCCCGAGTTTCTCTTCAGCAAAGTGTAATATTCTCTTTTGTACTATCCAAATAATAGGAATCATATATTGCAAGCAGAGATTTACAGTGGAAATACACAAATGTTTTAACATTTGCCAACATATTAGGGTTTTCTAACTGACTAAAGGACACATTTTTCCTCTCACAAGATTATAAATCCTTAATAACTCCATGAATTCAACTGGAATCTTTCCAGATTTACACCCTTCAATTAATTTCAATTGAATTTTCTTGAATTACACTGTCTGAAAGCATAATTTATCTTTGTGTGAGCTAGAGTTAATTTAGCTTACAGCATTTTCTCAGGAATAAGCCTAAGCCTGATTGTAGGCATTCTCTGTGTTATCAGTTTGACTTAATTTTCTCTGTTATAAGTGCCTCTAATAACAATAAACCTTTCAGAAAGTGAATGTGTGAATTAAGCAGATGGTATGAAAGAAGCTAAATTATTTTACATGCTTTGCAAGAATGTAAACTCATGTATTATTTATTGCACAGTATTACCCATTCCTACATTCTTATAAGCTATTAAAATTACATGCCTGAAGGTAGGATGTATTCTATTAGTGCCAATTAATGATCATGGTCTTCAGTTAAGAGTATTTAGTGATAAATTAGAAAGAAAATCTATAAAAAATAAGAACTTCTTTACGGAATAGTGTTGGTAGGCACTTTTATTTTTACCTATCAAAGGTCAGAACCAGAAGAGTGTACTGAATACTGCTGAGGACATTAGTCTTAAATATTTAGGGAAGGAAGGCTTTAACAGCTATGACAATCAATACAGCTCCTCCAAAAGGCAAAAAAATGCAATTTATTTTTTCCCCTTTATTCTTTGCATATGGGGAAGAAATAAACATTTAAATTACATATAAAAGTTTATACTTTCAACATAAACTTTGCAACTTTAAATATTGGAATACTTTTTCTTAAAATACATTTGTCTTCAGGTTATAATGCAATACAAGCAGACGGACTGGAATTGAAAATAACAATGCAGGAAGCTTTTTCATAAAAAAATTAGATTAATGCTTCATATATTAGATGCAAGCTAAATTCATGTATTAGATACATAAAATGGTATAATACTCCAAATGTTATGTAGTTTCTTCCACTCACAAAATACTTCTTTTACCCAATCCTTCAGCAATTTAAAAATTGTTCGTGGCATGTATATATTTAATCTCCTTCTATTGCACAGACAGTTTTAAAGCATATTATTTTCTTTCCCTGGTATTCAAAGTGTCATCATAATTTGCAGTGATTTAAAATGACAGCACAATCTTTTAACTAAACCAGTACTGGGAACCATGACCTGTGTCTTGACTTGGTAGTAAATCCTTGAAAAGTTTCAGTATTCCAATAGGGAACCTTTATCTCTCCAGTGGTAAGTTAAGCATTAACATCTGAAAAATAGTTTGAAGACCCTGTGTTAAAGGCAGGGGGCAGTGAGGGGGGAGAGCCAGGAGGGAAGGAGAACCCCCGCTGGCAGTCTTACTGCTTGTCTGAAAGCACAGAGTAAGGGCAGGGGATGCCAGCACTCCTGTTTGTGGTTGGGTAGGCTGTACCCAGCCCCAAACCACCAGATCAAAAACCACCAAAAAACAGGCTCCGAAAATGGGATGTGAAGGCATTTGCGATAATTTACAGTGTTGTTGCACTGCAGGAGCATTGGATGAGTAGGTGTTTAGGGTACACGTGGAAAGGAAAAGGTCAAATACTTCACCAGTGGTGCTTTGGTAACAACACACAGACACAGGTTGTCTTCATATGTGTCTGTGAGATCTGGAAGTGATCAGAGCCCAAGCTTTGGCATGGACAAAAGAGCATTGTCCACTGTCGATGGCAAAGGTTAGTATAACGTGCAGCTGGCTGTGGGCTTCGCTGGGGATTTGCACCAGTACCAGGGAGCTGGGCCCGACCTCTCTGCTCTCCACTAACCTGTGCCGTCATTTCCCACTTGTAAACACAACTAAAACCGCTATCATTCTGGAAATGAAAAGGCATACTGGAAACAAATAGTTACGAGTCTTCTGCTTTTACTGAGGTAATACTGGAATAAAATTAGTTTAAGGAGACCTTTGTCAGTCCTATGGCATAGAAACAATATGTGCAAACATGTAAGAGTCTGGCCTCTAATGACTATCTGACAAAGATGTTACAGGTAGACGAGGATAGACCAGGACACACGAAGTACTGAAATGGGTGTTTTTAATAGAAGAATTACGAGCTCCATAGGAAGAGTATCTTTTCAATACCCATTCTTTTCCCTTCCATTCCCATGCTTCCATGCAGTCTTTTCTCTGAATTTAAGGCATGACACAAGCTGCACATAACAGAAACAATAAAGTTAAACAGGAAATGCCTTAGCAGATCTCTGCCCCAAATATGACACTGTAAATCTGTGATACACACCAAAGAGTGTACTCTAGCATTTTCGATTTGCTTTTAAATGAATAATCCACAGTTTACAAAAACATCAACAGTGATATCATAGGCCTGAATCCCCATCTCCTTGCTCTTTGAATTTCTTTTCATGTATCTTGCACAAAAATAAAGGGATGTTACTTCATGCTTTGCAACGTGGTATTTATGTTTACCTATTGGAAATGAACTGTAATATGAATTATGAAGGAAACAGTCAATTATATGTTCATTTCTGTACTTTGATTGACCTTTAAGGAAGATTACAAGCCTATAATTATAGAATCATACAATCATAGAATCACAGAATTATAGGATGTTTTGAGTTGAAAGGGACCTTAAAGATCACCCAGTTTCAACTCCCCTGTCATGGGCAGGGATGCTACCCACCCACCAGATCATGTTACTTGAAATCTCATCCAGCCTGGCCTTGAATGGTTCCAGGGATGGGGCAGTCACAAGTTCTCTGGGCAACCTGTTCAAATGTCTCACCACTCTGACAGGGAAGAATTTCTTCCTTGTGTGTAATCTAAACCTACCCTTCACCACCTTAAGGTCATTCCCCCTTGTCCTGTCACTACATGCCCTTGTACAAAGTCCTTCTCCAGCTCTCTTGTAGGCCTTTATTAGGTACTGGAAGGCTACTTAAAAGTCTCCTTCTCCACACTGAACAACCCCAACTCTCTCAGCCTGTCTTCATAGGAGAGGTGCTCCAGCCCTCTGAGCATATTCATGACCCTCTTCTGGACTCACTCCAACAGGTCCACGTCTTTCTTATACTGAGGACTCTGGAGCTGGATGCAGTACTCCAGGTGGGGTCTCACAAGGGCAGAGTAGAGGGGCAGAAACACCTCCCCCAAATTGCTTCTCACTCTTCTCTTGATGCAGTCCAGAACAGGGTTGGCTTTCTGGGCTGTAAGCACACATTGCTGGGTCATGGTCTCATCAACCAACACCTCCAGGTCCTTCTCCTCAGGTTGTTATTTTCCCTCTGTTCACTGTTTAACTTGATATCTAATCTGAGAAATATTTCACGAAGAGACTGAAAACTGGTAGTTGTGAGGATACAATGAATGCTTAATTTCTCTCTGATGAAGTTTTATACTTTTGGACCACAGAAGGTTTCAGGATTGAAATACTTCTGTAAAATACTTGACTGCTTACTAATGCAAACCATTATTCAACAAAACCAGGAAAAGCATGACTTTTTACACAATTTTGAAACAGAAAAATAACAGCAGAGAGGGAGCAAGACAGAGGCAGACTGGACAGATTTTTCAAATTATTTGCAAGGTACTTTTAAATGTGATTGTGTGGCAAAAAATGCTTAAATACAGTTGAAATGTTCATATTTCTTAGCCATCATAACAATTGCTATACTAAATGTGGTCAGCCTATATTCAAAAAAAGACATTTCTTCTAGCTGCCAATTTTGTACATTTCTTGGTGGAATGAAAACAATCCTGTTCCATTATTTTCCTTTGTAAGTGTCTTCACACCTTGTTTTTCAAGCAAAATGCCCTCCTACAAATATGAGAAATAGTAGTTAAAATTAATATGTTTACAATGAAAGCAAGTGCACAGCTATACTCAGCAAAGCAGGAGTCAATACCACATATGAGAGGCTGAAAGCAAAATTGGAAAAATGCTGTAAATCCAATTTAGATCCCAAGACACGACTCTTGTCTGTTGCAACTCTGTGATTTAACTGTACCTCTTTCCTACTCTGGATTTTAAATTATGTTTGTCAGATACAGGTTAATGAGGGAATCTGAAGTGGCTGTTACCATAAGAACTCCGGATTTATTTATTTTTGTCAGTGTGTTTCTGAATTCTGAATTAATTATGGAGTTCAATGACAGATGTGCAGTCTAACTCATACCTCAGAGATAAAAAAACCTGTGTTATAGCTAATTGTATGGATTATACTTCAAGTCAGCATACAGATAAGTATAGAATGAAAACATTAATTTGTTGGCTATTATGAAGCCGTATTGCCTGGTTATAAGACCAGCATAAAAATCATAACCAAAAGCAGCAGCTGTAACATCATGTTACAGTGCAAAGAATGCCAGGATAATACCTGGATAAAACATCAAAGAAGAACTGGCCATCTAGAGAACACCATTGGTCTGTATTGGAACACCTGGTGTGCAAATAAGCTTCTTTAGTGTGACAGTATATATTTTTATGAATTTTAAGTGGTATATTTTCAAAGCAAATGTGCAATTAAGATGTCTGGTTCAGTTGTTTTCAAATATGTGGAAAAGAAAATACAGTGGAATTCTGACTAATAAACACAGTTGAATACAGGTTGGACTAAGCTAACAACAGTTTCTTGGGAAAAGCAAATATTTTCTTGTTACTTTTTACAATAATTATGAAAAGAATATGCAGAAATGAACTAAGTTTTTCTATTCAAGAAAGGGTATATTGAAATCCAGCCATAACCTGCTTCATCCTAAACTGCATAGCAGAAACTGAAGAAAATAGAAAACTACATGTCATTTTGTGCAGTGAAAACACGATCCAAAATTTCCTGAATACAATAAAAAAACTTCATTCTCATCAACTTCAATGGATTTGTGATCGGGCCCCACTTCTTTCACTTACGAAGAACTCATTTTTGTTTTTAGAATATAGAGCAGAAATACTGAGAGCATATTCTCTCTGAAAACACTGCAGTGCCTCAGAAAGCTATCTGCATCTTTGGGAAGTTAAATTGACCATGATAATATGTCACTGAATACAATTTGAATCAAACTTGATAATGAGCTTCATGGAGGAATCATTACTTTCTCTTCTCATTAAAAAACGGGATTAAAGTAGTCCAATTAGTGCCCATGCATAAGAGTAAAAAGGAGGAAATCCAAAGATACAGCAGAGGAAAATGTAATAAAAGATTTTTTGTTCTTGTTTAGAGGTTCCTTCATGCATTTGTGAAACAACACATAATTAATCTTCTGCTCTTTCTGAACTATAGGCTTACCTGTTTTTTTTAAAACTTGTTTCACTTGGCTTCAGGTGACTTTTTAAAGAAAAAAATAAGTATCTGTAATTAAATTCCCATCTGCAAATAACATCAGAATTAATTGCAGATTAATGCAATTAGATTGGAATTTTTTCAAAGGACTTTTTTTTTTTTAATTTTATCCTCTTTAAGGAATTGTGTATATGGTAATGTTTCTTGTGTGGAATAGACAGTAGCAGGAAAAGTGAGATGCTTTGCAATGAAATGCAGTGCTTTCTTGCCGTGATTTGCTTTAGCCATGAAAAAGGTAGGCATGTTATTGTGGCACTTACCACCTTATTCTCAGATTAATAGAGATAGTTGGGTGACTAATTCCATATAGCTTTAAACAAGGAACTTGCAATAACTTTTGGAGGTGTCAAGTATTCACTGCAGGATCCTGAATGACTGTCCTTGACCAGACTCCTAAATTCTAAACAACTTGAACAGCATTAGACATATTTCTACCTTTTTTTTTTTTTTGTGGGATTCATCATGCAGATGCAAAAATTTGCATGTCTACAATTCAGCAAGGTGACTAGCCTTCACAATTTCAAAGTTTTGGTCAATCCAGTTGAAAGACCCTCAAGAATTATTTGACATGTCCTGAGATAAATATTTTCATTTTGTCACTTTTGGTATTTTTTACGTGGTCCTAAGTGACCAGTTTTGGCATGGGCCGGGTAACCTACAGAGGTCTCTTCCAACCTCAGCCATTCTGTGATTTAAAGTCTTGTCAGGGATAGGAACAAGAATTGCCCAAGAATTAAAAATATAACTTAAAATTACCCTGCAATATTATTTCCCGGCCTAACTGTTCTGATTTACCATCTGCAATGTTCTAATGCCTAAAGCTGTCAGACCTAGACAAGAACTGTACTGTATTAGTCATTAATATCTGACAAAATGATCTAATTATATGTGCATAATAACACAAGGCTAAACAATCCAGCATTTGGATTGTGGGAATAGGAAGCTAGGATCTTTTGCCAGATTTACTTACACAGAAATTCACTAATGGTCTTTAATTTTCTCTTGGTGCTCCTCCCATTTCATTTGAGCTATCACTTTCTGAGAAAAACTCTGTTTTATTATGGATTTTTTTCTCATGTACTGCAAAACAATCCAGTCCAAATAATGAAAAATCACTTACCAATCTACTAAGATAGTTTGCTACATCAAAGGAATGCAGATTACTGTGGTGCACTGCTCAGTTTGTATAAAACAGGAAAGTCACTTTTTGTTTCTTGTTTGTTTGTTTGTTTTTCTCAGCCTATGGCATTACTTAAAGGATTATGCAAGACTGCAGGAAAATGGAGAAAAATATACCAGTTGCAAGCATAAGACTTTCTTCCAGCAGATTAGTAGAGTGAAAATAACCTGGCAGCCTTTTCCAACAGGGAGGCTTGTACACAGTACCAGCTTGATGGCCTGTAGCAATGGCCCATTCCATTCAAGGATATTACCTTAATAGGATCTAAAGGATTGTGAACAAAGTTATAAAACTTGGGTGCTAAATCTATATTTAGGGATGCAAAACAAGCATTCAGAGAGTGGCTGAGGAAACAGCATGAGCATACATCTGTAGCTTGCTAATGAGTGCTTGCTCCCGGGGAGTCCAGCATTGTGGCTTCTTTCAGTCCTGCTCTCCACTCCCTGTCCCCAGCCACTGCCTTCTTCCTACCTTGGGAAGGGGCTCTCATACCAAACCACAGGTTGGGGGAACTCAATGCTTTTCTGAGACTGAGGATGGAAAAACGCAAGACCGAGGATAGAGGAGAAAAAGGCTGTTCTCCAGGAGACATTAGGACAAAGTAGAGACTTAAGGGAAAGGCAGAAGATAAGAAGGAAAGCAGTGGCAGACAGGAAAAGATACATCAAACTCAGAGGATGGAAGAATGGCAAGGAAGGACAAATGACAGAGGGGAGAAATCCTGGATTATGTTACTTATTAGAGCCAACATATTTTCAAAGACTGGAAATTTTTTTCTTTAATAAATATGCTGGCATATTTGGATTGGGGTACCTGCAGCCTTCCTGTAGATTTGACATCCCATTATAGATTAAAAGATAATATCCAGGGAGTACTACAAAATCTAGTATTTGGAGTGGTGAGTTGGTTATACTGGTTTGGACAACAAGAAATGTAAAGATCCAGGTTGTGAGCTGCATGAGAAGGTGTGAGGAGCCCTCCTTGTTCAGGAAGGAGTTAAGTGATTAACTGATGTTTACTGAGAAAATACCAGGGACAAGTGAAGCTAGACTAATTATGATAGGACAACTTCGGTTTGACTTTACAGGCAAGGAAAGAAATCATTAAAATGGATGTAAAAATAGGGAAACATCCAGTTTCAGGACATTTCAAATTCATGTCTGGTGCATGAATAGGCAGTGATTGCAGTGATTTAACATGTGACTAAAATGGAGAATCTAGACAGGTGAATGATAGAAGATAAAACCTGAGCTGATAAACCATGTCATACTACATATATTCATAAAGAAACCATTTTTATGATCTCTGAATTGTAAAAAGTTCAACAAAGAGACCTTAATGACAAACCAAGGACACAGTTGAGTCGTGCTTCTTGATGAAAAGATCAGAGATTCTGGAGCAGCTGCCTGCAGGCAGTGACTGAACAGCTACCCCATTGGGTGCAAAGTAGGGATGTGGGTGTCTGGGGTGCCAGCAGCCTGCCAGCTCTGGCAGCTCCCAGAGTACTAGCAGTCCCCAAGCCAGTGTGATTGTCAGGGAAAACAGCAGACCCTGAAGGAAAAAATTAATACTAATACCCCCACTTTTACAGACTAGGTCCCTTTTTTTAAGATACAGTATGTTCTTCCAGCTAGTTCAGATCTGCTTTACACAATTCATTTTCTTTAACATATTGTTATTTAATTTGCTTTCAGTATAATAAGTAGCTTAAACCACTAAGACATTAACACTATCACCCTTCTAGCCTGTAGATTGATTATTGTTCTTGCATCTATTCATTTAGAAAATGAAAATGAAATTCAGGAATATTTCATATACTGAAAATTGCAGCATTTCTGAGTTCTCTTCATTAAACTGTGTGAGGTGGAAGTGTCTGCCTTTTTTTAAATTCTATTTCCTATTGTGCCATTAGTATACACAGATAGTAAAGAAGGCCATAGTCCCACTGTGATGATCTTCTACGCAAGTCAAGACTGACCATAGCAGAGCTTGCTTGGAAGCTGAAATTTCAAATAAGAAGCACATTCTTTTTTTATACTGTTGTTTTAGGTTATTACTTGATTAACTAAGTTTTCTGCAGACATCAAGGAGCAAATAAATGTTAGAGAAGGTCTGAATCAGCTGTGGGAGGTGTCTGAATGAAAGGGAAAGCAAAAAAAAAGCTGAGCATCAGAACACACTTCTAGACAACAAAGTCTATCAAAGAGTTTTTCAAAGCATTTGAAATTAGGCTTAACTTCTACAAGATCGGTTTTGTACTTTTCTCTGTTTGTGCTGACTATAATGTCGCCAAAAGCAAAACAAACCAAAAGACGTCCCCTTGCCATCGTATCTGCCTCCATGCTGCCCTTCTAATACGTCTTGTCTTGATTTTGTTTTCAAGGGCACATCATAGCAATTTCCCAGAATAAAACACACCATGGATGTCCGGGTCAGAGAGTTAGCAGTGATGTCTCTGCTCACTATGGTTGATGCTCATCTGCCGAAGCCGGCACGGGCCCCTCTGGTTCTGCACAGGCCCTTCATGGTTGTTTGGAATGCACCAACGGAGCAGTGCAGGCTGCGGTACAAGGTGGACCTGGATCTCAGTGTTTTTGACATTGCATCCAACATCAATGAGACTTTGAGTGGATCCAATGTGACAATCTTCTACCACACTCATTTGGGATACTATCCTTACTACTCAGATAGTGGAGATCCTGTTAACGGAGGGGTGCCCCAGAATCAAAGTCTTATCAAACACCTTAGTAAAGCAAAGTCTGACATTGACTACTGCATACCCATGAAGAAATTTCAGGGACTTGCAGTCATTGACTGGGAAAACTGGAGGCCCCAGTGGGACAGGAACTGGGGCAATAAAAGCATTTATAGAAATAAGTCTCTTGAGATTGTTTGGAGACGGCATCCTCGGTGGTCAGAAGAGAAAATTAGAAAAGTGGCTAAAGAAGAATTTGAAAATGCTGGCAGGAGTTTTATGAACAACACCATCCTTCTGGCTGAGCATATGAGACCAAATGGTTTGTGGGGTTACTATCTTTACCCAGACTGCTACAATTATGATTACAAAGAACATCCCCAAACATACACGGGGAAGTGCCCACCCATTGAGTCTTTCCGCAATGACCTCCTGATTTGGCTGTGGAAGCAAAGCACTGCTCTCTACCCTTCTATATACCTGGATTATATACTGAAATCAAGTCCAAATGCACTAAAATTTGTTCACTACCGGGTTAAAGAGGCAATACGTGTTGCCTCAATTGCTCGAAAAGACTATGTTTTGCCTGTGTTTGTTTACTCCAGACCATTTTATGCCTATACTTTTCATGTTTTAACAGAGGTAAGCAGACAGACTTCTTTAGAAATTGAGAGATTTGAAACTGCCTTTTAGAAAAAATACTTTCTAAAAGCTTTTCCTGTATAAAAGCACTTATACTTTGTTTTTCATATTAAGGCAGCCCCTCTGAAAGGAAGTACTGTAGTCACAGTACAAAACTCTATACCTTTAAAGCATTAATATTGCAGTGGTTTTGTCTACTTCTGTAGGATACCATTGTATATTTTTAATGAGGGTAATTTAAAAAGAAAGTACAAGGAAATAATTTCCTGAAGGAAGTAATTCATTCTGATATTTTAATTCTTCAGGACAGCTTGTGAAATGAACTTGACAAATTTTGTGAAGTTTAAAACTAATTAGTGTAAAGGAAAGACAAACTTTCATGAGAAAGGACCCTCAGGGTTTTTTGTTTCTTTATGCAAACGTAAATTCATTCAGTATAGAAATAAACCAGTCAAGTAAAATAGTCTGGCTTGCAGTTCCTAACTCCTGCATGATGACCATTGACCATCTATCTCACTTTTCAGAGGAACAACATCTTCATGCCCAACATTTAGTGATAAACTGTGGAGTCCTTTTATTAAAGAAACCAAGTTTTTGAGTCATGCAATATTTCTTCAACCAAAGATCAAATGCAATAAATATATAGTGTCCACAACATTGATGGTAAATTATATACATTCAAATCCAAGACTTTGTGGATATGTCATAACAAGTGTTGCTGTGACTTTGGTTATGCACGTAATTTCTCTAGTAGTTGTCCCAAGTGCCAGAAGTTTTTCTTCATTTGCTATCAATTCCCTGAGAGGGAAGAAAACCTGGGGCAGAGAACTCATGGAAACAACCCCTTGATGACTAAGAGCATCTGGGGGTGTTCCCTCCCTTTGTTTTGTGGACAGCTGCAAGAGAGGTCACTTCTGCTGCTGCCAGAGACAAGTTCTTACTCAAACCAGAACAGAAGACTGCAGAGAAGTGTCAAGAGAAAAGGTAAAAGTTGGTCCAGTGAACCACAAGCTGCATGTGGCTGCATGGAGCTGGAACTGAAGACGTGCAGCAGAGCCCTGAGAGCCTGAGAAGTGTTTCAGGCTGACCCCAGGAAGAAAATGGTAATTTCAGGCTGCCTCTGGGAAGCAAATTATACATAGAAGTAATCATGAATTTCCTCTGTTCATTTTCGGTGACCAGGGACTCCCTGGAGATGTTTTCTGTGTGGAAATCACAGGTCCTAGCTGGCTCAGAAACCATGGCAGATAGGCAAGGCTGGGTCCCACTGAAGGCAAGGAGTCACTGGGGTCAGTACAGGCAGGATTTCATCCAGAACACCTTCACTGAAGAACTCAGACTAGGAAATACGTGAGCATTCTTCAAATGCAGTCTGTAATAATACAGACTGCATAGTTAATTTTTTATAAAATTAACTATAGAATAGTTAATTTTTTATAAAATTAACTAGTCTCTTGATTGATATAAAAATACCATGAATGTTACTGAAAGCTATGAAAACTAACATGCTGTTACCAGCTATGTGTGAATTCAAAATCTGTGGTGGTATAAAGTTATTGTTTTACCTCGAGGTATTTTCTGAACAGTACAGTGGTAATTTGGAGTGAAGCTTCTTTCAAGTTACGCTCTTTAACTCACCATCCTGTTTTCCAGTTGCATGTAACCATTTACTTTTGGATGCTTTAAAGTTCACTTTACAACTCTGCAACCAGGGAAGATCTTTGCATAGCCAGAGAAACATTTGGATTTTGCTCACTACATATTTTCTAATACAGACAGTACCCAGCACCACAGGCAGCCATTGGACAGGGCTTGACATATCTCCAGACTATACACACCATCTGTGAGAACAGCTTGGGGTCTGACAGGAATTTGCAGGGTTGCATTTAATAACATTTTAAATAGGAATGATCCAGAAAATAATCTTTTTGTTTTCTTTCCTAGCCCTGGAGCCACCAGGATATTTTAAATGTGGGTTTGTGTGTTCAGATTTTAGATTAGATTGGAGCTTCTCATTTGATCCATGTCGTGCCCCTAAGTGATGCTCACGAAGTTACAAACAAGGTATGAAACCTTCCAGCAACAATGTGCATGAAGATGACAAGGAAAGATGTTTGTGTAGCACAATGACATCCAGGCTGAATGGCCATAGAAAAATTGGGATAGCAGGCTATATAGTTACCTGAGTTCTGTCAGGGACTGGGCCAAGAAAACCACTGCCCTGCTCCATCAAGCTATGCAAGAACTGTGCATTCTATTCCAACAGAAACACTGCTGGCACTTTCAAGACTTGTGTGTAAGCTCTTCTGTACATAGTATGAAATACACAGTAAAGAGCACAATGGAATCAGGTGGAAAGAATTGTTATGAACTGAAGTTACTGAGGGAGAGACACAGGTCTAGCAGACCTTCAGAAAGATGAAAGGCCCAGGTCCCAAACAGATGCTGTAGTTGTGTGTACTGTACTTTTCACCCCAACTGCATCTTGAAATGAGGTGAGTTGTGCATAAGGTGTCTGATAAATTAATCCCACTTTTTATCTTAGAAACAATTTATAATTTCTGAATTGGGATTCAAATCATTATGAAAGATTTCTGTATTTTCTAGAAATGCAGTTTGCCATCTGTAGGGTATTTAGAAACTTTCTGTGTTGACAATTCACTACTAAGTGTGTGGGAGAGGGAAGTCACACAGTAGCATCTGTGCTTCCTGACTAGATGGCTGAAGTCATTAATAAAGCTGGATGACAACTGACAAATGATGAATAATGGATAAAAATTCTCTTGTTCACCTACAGATAGTCTTCTCTGATGACCAGGTGTGCATGTGTACAGAGACCATTCCCTGCAACAATGACAGGCTTGCAGTACCATTCCTGAATACAGAAAATACGTCTGTACCTAAGACTGTTCAAAATTTGAAGGAGAGATTACAGATGTGCTTGTTTTTCTTTCCTCAACTTGTAACTAGAACTGACTCTCCTGTTTCCTCTTGAGCACCAAAAAAAAACCAGTTTGTCTCACCTCCTAATTTTTTTAGTGTCCAATGCAGTAACTTGGCTCATCTAAATATGGGAAAATATTGACAGAAACTAAATCCTCCTCCTCCCTGCCAAATCAACTGTCTGTTTGGAGACAGCCCTGCATAGTCTTGAGGACCTTTGGTTGATGAACACTGTCCCCGAAAGCTCAAACAAGAATGAACATCAGAAGGGAAAAGGCTTTGTTGACTTGTTAATAATTTGGAGAAATACCAGTTGCCTATGTCTGATACAAGGAAAGAATTAGGATTCTCCACCTAGACATGCAAAGATGATCATATTTAAAATAGCTAATTTTTTAAAAAACTGTATGTTTTCCTCTTATGCTTACATAGAAGAACCATGACAGTGAGCCCCCACCAATGCCAAGCTGTGCTGCGTGAGGACGGTCACTTGGTTCAGTCCCAAAAACAAGACTGCTGTGTCCACCAGAGGCTGCTGGTGGAGCTTGTATGCCTCACTCAGGTCTTCATGGAGGCACCTACCTATCTCTAGTCCTAGTTTGCTACTCTCAGCCATTTGGAGAGGCACATATCTTTCCTTTTCTGAAAATGCCCAAATGGGCGGTGAAACCTTATTTTATAACCCTGTCTGTGGCAGGGGAGGGGTGGTGGTGGTGACTCCTTCTTTGTGTGACTATCCACTGATCACAGCCCCTACCTCTGGTTTAGAAGCTCTTGGCTCTGTTCACTTCTGAGCCCACTCAGGGTGGATCCAGCACCCTGTGTTAGGCACCAGAAAAGAGTTAAGGAATCATCAGACCAAAAAGAACAAGTGATGAGAGAGGAAAAATTTAAGTAAGGGCACAACCTCCTGTCCATAGGTTATTTGGGGAAAAGGCCTTCTGTGCTGATGGCTTTTGGGGTACTGAACATGACACAGTCATTCAGTAAAAGACATAAGTACGAGAGTCAGAAACCTTAATTCTTTCCTTGTGGGCAGGTTACCTAATTATTAAAATGAATTTGTCATAAGCTGTAGTCAGGTTCTCACTTGTTTCTTGCTCTTCCTTTGAATCTTCATTGAGTTGGTGCAAAGTAAAATGGCATCAGAAAGAAATGTCATCTGTAACTGCACAGTGAGGGTAACACTCTCTGGAGGGTTAGCTGGAAATTATGTATCTTTTAAGTGTGGGAAAATAGAGAAAAATTCAGAACATGTCTTTCTAATTCTTTTTCTTCCTGGGAAGGACTCTTAGCACTCGAACTTTGTTTTAAAGAATACAAAAAAAGGAAATGTAAGATGTAAGGAGAGTGTTTAAATGAAGTCCCATACAAATTTTTTGCAGTGAGCTGCTGTTTTCACCAGCATCCAGCACCTGTGCAGGTGCTATAAGAGTCCTTTAAGCATCCCTAGGGAAATATACCTTCCAATAAAATGCCACATTTTGGCCTTAGCCTGAGAAAAGTGCTGAATTGCTCAGCTGATTATTGATTATTTATTCTGGCTGTCTGATAAGTTTTCATTAATTTGTTAATGAGATCTGAAATGTGTTAGTGCTAAATCACTCAACCATCATGCGACTAATGTAGAATTACAGTTAAGCTTTTGTATCCTGGTAAACTTCATAAAATACTTTACAGTTGAGGAAAGCCTGGGAACCCCAAATATCAAGATGTCATACTGTATTTCACTTTCTTTTATCATCTGATATTTTGATCTTTAATTAACATACTTTTTGGTATTGATTAATTAATTTGCATAGGAAACAACGCCCCCATTTCCCACTTTAAAATAACCCCTGCAGCTCACACAACTATCCTTTTAAAAACTAGCACTGGACTGTACATTGTTAAGAGTAGAAAACTCTAAAAGACTGCTTGGATGATCAGTGGCAACATGAACTTCAGGCAAGACCAATTATACTCTGTATCACTCTGAACCCTGCACTAAAAGCCAGTAGGCAGGCTCTGCTCTTCCAAACTTCTGCAGGTTTTCTGCACTGTTTTGTCCAACCTTTACTTAAGGGTCAAAGCCTCTGCTCACTCTGTCATCTCTGTAATTGTCTTCAACTCTTCAGGGAATTCTCCCTTTCCCAGGGCATTTATTTGTGCCTTCTTTTATATCTCTGACCATAAATGTTTCAGGAACAGGGACTCTATTACTGTGCATTGACAAATAAACAGGCCCACTTACACAGAGAAATAAATTATTTAGTGGTAACTAACAATAATAACCTGGTTCTTCCACTCTATAATTTTGCCTTTCTAAGATGCCACCACTGTACCAAGATAATTTGGCTGGTCTTTTGGATTGTTTTTTCATAAAAGAGGTGCAAAGAATTTGCTCTTTCTTCATCAACCCAAGAAATATTGTAATGTCTGTCATTACAAATACTGATCAGAAATTACTTTTTAATCAATTACTGCAGACAGAAATGGTTTTAGATGGTTTGATCATGCCTTGAAATTTGGGGAAAGAAGAAGTTCCGCCCTTTGTATTTTCTAAGATTGAATTGCATTTCTCTGGACAAAATATTCACAGACTCAGGGAATGGCTTTAAGACACTTGCAAGATATGTTGCTATGCTGTTGGCAAGGCACCAGTGCCTCCTCTTCTACACTCAGGCTGCTCTGGTAGATTTGCTACTGCTATTGCTACAGCTTGGCTGCTTATTGGTTCAATACTAAAGGTGAACATGGTTAAATCAGTATGCAAATATGTGTACTTTTCTTACCTCCATTTGGCACTATGTAGCAGAGAGAGAGACTTATTTTTCAAAGCTATGTTTCCTGGACTAATGGCATTCATGCTGATAGAAACAGCAGTCCTGTAACTGTGTTGGTATGGCTGAAGAAGCATGAGTTAGACTCCTGCCTAAAGCCTATCAACAGTAATTAGACACTGTAAGGGTGATTTAACGATGTGTGATCATACTTATAATCACTTGCCAAAAATTGTGCCTACGTAGGTTTGGTAATCATTCAAAGACTGGTAGACAAAACTGATCACTCAATTCTTACTCCACCAGTTTGGCTGGAGGAACTCTTGTGAATAAACTATAAGGATCCCAATTACTATTATTTAGTAGTCAGAGTCTTGAATGCCACCTATGCAAACCTTTGGAGAGACGCAGAAGAGCTTTCTAAACTAAACATGGATTTTATTGTGAAGAATATACCACAAGACCAATATTGCCTCTGGGGGAAAAAAAAAGTGATACCCATATCCCAGTGTTTTTTTACTTTCACTTTTGTGTCTTTGTTTTTCTGATGTGTGGTTTTGGCCTCCTTTTTCAGACAGATCTGGTCAATACCATTGGGGAAAGTGCAGCTTTGGGAGCAGCAGGAGTTGTTCTCTGGGGCAGTATGAAATACGCCAGCTCAAAGGTAGGTCTTATCAGTTTATCAACATTTAGGAGTCAGCTCAATATCTCTTCTCTGCCACCACACCCTCCATAACACCTATCTATCTTTATCAATGTCATCAGCCAGCAACTGAGGAGGCTGGCTCAATATTGCTTTCAGGTCTTGTTAGTTCTATACTTTTGTTAGGTTGAGAAGTCCCATTGCTCCAGAGCACAATGCTTTGGGCAGGTCATTTGCAGCTCTGTGTAATAATGAGTCCAGGTGAGAAGAAAGACATGTTTTGAAACTGTGCCATACCAATATATGTGCTGCTTGTTTTACTCTATTCTACTTTGTAGCTATTGCAGTTGTATAGATCCACTGAGAAGGAATGGAGTCTGGAGGCAGAGTATTTTCTCTGATTGCTAGTGTTGAAATCACACATAGGAAATAATACTGCCACAAGAAAAGTCCTAGTTTCTGCTGCCAGGTTCTTTAGGCTTTCTCAAATAATCCCTCTTGAAGTGATGGAGGAGATGGGACCCTGCACTAGAGTTTCCTAGGAAGCATGGCAGTCTAGCCCCCACTCACTCCTAAACCTTGGCTAGGCTTTAGTGCCCACTCTGCTTTTCATACAGTCTGCTCTTCTCCTAAGTCTCTGGCGAAGCACTGCTGATTTGGGCAGAGGAAGCAGGAAATCTGAACTGGAACTTTCTAGCTGCAGCTGCAACAACTTTTCTGCTCGTCGATGAAAATTATGTGGCTCCTGGTAAACAGAAGGGGTTGGAGAGATCAGGGCCAGAGTAGTAATCCAATACGTGCTTGAAAACCTATTAGTCCCATGCACTGCTCCTAGTTGGTAGTTACTAGGAATATCTACTTAAGGAACTAGTTAGTCTCAGATTAACACATAATCTCTGCTTCCTGGGACTCATCCCTAGCCTAGTACTGTATGTTTCTACCAGGCACTCAAATAGACAGTATAGTTAAAGTCAATTTTTTTCTAATCTTACACTGGAAGTAAGATCATTAAGCCAAATAGATCACTCCAGTATGTAAATCCAACAAGATTTATCTCAACTGGTTACTTTAGCCAAGAACAGTTTAGTACTATCATCTTAGATATGATAACTTGGGTATAGTGCTAGCTACTGAGAAATATGTCATGGTTTTTTATTATTTACAGGAGAGCTGTTTAACTGTGAAACAGTACGTTGATGGACCCTTAGGACATTACATCATTAATGTGACCTCAGCAGCCAAACTCTGTAGTAAAGTCCTGTGCCAGAAGAACGGAAGGTGTATCCGCAAAATCAGCAACTCTTCTGCCTACCTCCATTTGTCACCCACTGATTTTAAGATCCGAAGCCATCACTCAGAGAAGGGCCACAGGTTCCAGGTGACTGGTGAACCCAGCCTGGAGAGTATTGAAGCCATGAGGCAGAGATTCGTTTGTCAGTGTTACCAGGGCTGGACAGGAATATTTTGTGAATTGCCTGACCAAAGGCTGTTGGAGCACTGGATTCATGTAGTTTTCAGTAGATCAAGAAAACAAAAGCTTTTTATCTTTCTCTTAGGAGCCATACAGCTTCTTCTGCTTTGTTCCACACACTAAAGTCTTCTGAGGCAGTGCAAGGAAGTAAGAAATGGTGCCTCTAGGAGTTCTGTTCCTTGGCAAATTTTTATTGTACAGGGGAAAGGCATTGTGGATTAAATGATTTTATCCTGTTTTATTCTTCTCCCACTCCTGGAATTGCTTCAGACACTAAACATTTTGAAAGCAGATCCCTTTTTTTTTTAACAGCTCCTTTACTCCTAACTCATGTTTTACTCATACATTCAACAGATGCTTCTGCAGCGGCAGTGAAACTTTTTTACCAGAGTAAAAAACTTGGACGAAATTGTACAAAGATTCAGCCATGTAGAAACTTTAAAAAAAAAGAACATAGAACCTCTTTATTTCAGGGCTGGGTGATTTTCATGGTGATGAGGAAAGTCTTCATGTAGACCAGGGATCACAAACTGTTCACTGCAGCTCTTGCTGAAGTCAGGTGGCACTTTGTGTGAGCAGCAGCACTGTGCCCAGAGCCACATCCACCACAGCTCACTGATCCTACTCCTTCTGCATGGGCAGTGTGAAGAGTATGGAGTTATACATCAGCACACACTTTTGAAATTGTATATTTCAGTATTTTGAGGCCTAATTTGACTCGTTACTTCTAGAGGTATTTACAATGTCATAAGTTTCAAAGGTACCTTTGACTGAACATCTCTGCAATTCCTTTTAGGTGAGGGGCTCCTGAGCTCTGAGAGCAGTGCTGGCAGCTGACACCCCATGGTGCTTCTGCCTGGGCAGGGAATGGTGGAGTGCTTCTCTGCTCATTCCGAGCCCTTGGGAAGGAGGCAGCCTTGCTGCTTGGCACCCCTGCTGCCTTTGGAGCTGCTGCAGATCTATACTTTCCACTGTCTGGTCAGTGACTGGGAAACAGGAACAGGCTGACAGATCCCACTCTCACTGTGCATCTCCCTGATGCAGGGCAGGAGAAAATGAAGAACTCTATTCATTGGAATATTTTGGCTTGCAGCCTTCAGCTGCAGATGGGAACCTCTTTGAAGGTGGTATAGCTTAATGAACTACTGATTACTGGTTAATTTAGCATCCATAACACGTCATACTGTCAGACTGTGGCACGTCCATTTGCAGTTATTCATTGGTTCACGTTCATGTGTGAACAAATGTGTTTTCATCAAAGACCTCTCTGTCTTCCACACAGCCTTTTGATATAACAATGGATGCTTTCACTGAATTGAAGACAAAGCCAAAACATTCCCTACATCTCTCTGACTTATGGAAGATACTAAAATGATTTTCTTTTGAGGCTTTTGTATGATGCATTGAACTGAATATTGTTCCAGATCACAGATGCAGACATTAATAAGAAACCCGCATATGGGTCTAAAACTTTTTTTGGCTCTTACCAGTGGCTGTATTGATCATCTGTGGCTTACAGTACATAGAACCCTATTGCTGTAGCAGTTTGATTAAGATCAGCAAGGCTATATGGAGAGAATACCCAACTGAGTAAAGAGGTCTGAATCTGGCCCTCAGCCAGGCTCCCTTCTTGATACTGCCCTAAATTACTTTAAACATTAACATGTCACAACCGATGTGAAATGTAAAGCTTTGGTTCACTCAACCAAATACCCAGCTCACAAAATATCTGCAGTGGATATGTTAATGCTGCAAACCTAGACACTGAAATGGGACTGACTTCAGTCAAACAGAGACTTAGTGCTAGCTATAGTGAGTCACTCTGTAATGATATGTGCTGAGAAGCTACAGGAGAACTTTTGCTTTGCAATGTGTAATGACAACAGATGACAGCACACTTGAAGATAAAAAACTTCATTACTTTGGTGTGGGAGAGAAAGGATTAAAATTAAAGTTTAGAAAAATGGATAGCTATTAAGGGGCCTACACCTTTAGACAGAAGTTATGGTGTTTACATTTTAAAATATTTTTAATTGATTTTATATATATTCTGCTTTAGCTCCTTCATTTGGTTCAGAGTTTGCTAAAATTCAAGGGAACTTACACATACTTCAGTATCTTGAGAGCATAGAAACAATTAGCCCAGTTTTGCTGAATACCTATCACCAATGTAGGTCTATATTTAAACTGGATGCTTCTGTTTTGTGTAATGCTGTCCTGTGTTCTGAAACCAGAACTGATGTGAAAATGGTGTAATGCTCATGCAGTGTGTCAGTGAAATGTGTTTATAAAATGTTCTGTGCCACTTTGTAATGTGTTTTCATTATATCTGTAGGTTTATAAAAATAAACAGCATAGTGACATATACACAATTTATTTGGGTAGCATAAATTCAATTAAACTGACATAAGGTCTTCATCAACTAAAGTTCTGCTACTTTGTGTGAAGTTTATGCAAACTATACAAATGCTGTGGGTGAAGTATCAGTGTTCCTGATTCAATCTGTTGTGTATATTCTCTATTAGGGAATAGCAGTAGAGCCCTGTGCAAGTCTATAAGGCTCTGTCAGTTTATGTCAGGTGTAAATTTGCCCAATGGCCCTTCTTTAGTCATTAGGTTACCACTTCGCACAGAAGAGTGTATGAGTGTCTGTGGTAGTACATTTACCTGGACACAAAGGTGTTTTAATTCGACTCATGTATTTCTGTGAAGAACTGCAAGCCCAGTTCTGTATCCTCATCACTAGATTGTCTTAGGTAGAAGACAAAAATCTGAATTTGGTCTGGGCTTCTTAATGAAGGAACTTAAACTTCTTAAAGAAGTACCTAAGAGAATGTAATTTCATGTTTGTTTTTTTTTTTTTTTCTATTTCACCTGGTTAGAGCCCTTTATTTTGTAAAAAAAGTAAGATTTACCATAAGACGATGTCCCTGGAAGAAGCGTATTTGGAGGTAGCCCTGCTACATACTGAGGCCAGGCAGAGGTTGCACAAATGCATGTAAGTGCTCCCACAACTTAAGTGCTCCTGTGTGGGACCACTAACTACACCAGCCAGTACCAAAGTCAGGATGCTTTTGATTCCTTAGCTCCACGGGTAACTATATACTGGGTCACTATACACTACCAGCTCACTGTGGTGCTGCATCAGTGCCCTGTACCAGGGAGAGTGCAGGATAGGAACATGCAAGGTTGGCTGGAACCTAATGCTCAGCAGGAACATAAAGCATGCACCACTTTGCATGTACCACTGTTGTGGAGAAATGTGAAATATAGTCCAAACCTTGGTAATAAATTTTTAATTCCTGTTGCCATTAAATTAATACAAGTCTTCAAAATAAACTATGGACTAATCAATTCACTTAATCATGTCTGAATACTGAAATAAAATTCAAGTGAATAGGCTTTCTTGTAAAGCCCAGCAACCTCGAAGGTAGGGAAAATCCTTTTATTTTCTTCTTTTTTTTTTTTTCTCTGGTTCATTGGTCACCCCAAACAGGTTATATGGTTCAGTACTTGGAGACACATGATCCAGCTTGTATCTGTGGTAGAACTCTTTGGAGATGGGAGAGTTTGAAGCAACAGAGAACCTTTATGATGATGTCTATTACCTAGAACCAGCTCTTAAAACATAGTTGATCCTGGGAAGTAAACATTGGTTTCCAGAGACAACAGGAATAAGGGTTTATGTTATTTATTTATTTATTTTGGACCACTTCTGCTTCAAGATGATCATGGACTCAGACCCCAGTTCTTCCTAAATGCTGAGCTGAAGAGTCTTCTAATTAGTTGAGGATAAACAATACCAAGAGACTGGCAGGCTTTCAGCTTTTCTCAAATTCCCTGATTTATTATTCAAAAATTTTGAAATTTGGAGAAATGTTATGCTCATTTCCTTTTTCTCTCTCACCACAAATGCATGTTGCCCTTAATAAAATGTTGTATGTTCTGAGCAACTCATAAATGTATGGAAAGGCTGGGATTCATTTTGTTCCACTTCAGTCTTACTGGTAGATGTGTGGGGCTGTGGTTCCCACTTGACCAGTTTTAGGTGTCCCGGGCATCTTCTTCCTGCTCCCAACCTTTCCTCTCACTCCCATCCCTGTATCATAGTGTGCTGTCCTCTGCTTGTGCTGACACAGTTGTTCACAGGCCCTTGCCCTGATCTGAGTTGGGAAACCATCCAAGTCAAAAGTTCCCTTGTTAAAGAAAAGGTGCTTCCCCACAATGCTTTTTTTCTGAAAGTCAGAATAATTCCTCTATCTGACTCACATTGTGATACTTATACAGTTGAGCCGTGGCTAAGGAAGTGGACAAAACCCACAAGGAAGTGGTAGCAAAGCCATAAGCTGAGTATTGTCATTCAAGACAATAAAGTGAGTAAGTAGCCTTGGTATGTAGTTGGCAGCATCAGTCATGGCTCATCCAACCTACACCCTGGGGTCTGTGTGGCAGAGAAAGGGTAGGGCCTGGCAGCCTCTGCCCTCCTCCCATCCTCCATGGGGGACAGTGAGCAGCTCCTCATTCCAAGGGGTATTGCCATGTCAGGGCATCTGCTGGACTCCCTCAAAACTGAGAGCTCCTTGCAGTGATCAGCCCAGACCTCAGTGCCTCACCAGATGCTAAAGCTGGGGTAGATAAAACTCTCCTGGTGTGGCCCAACTCAGGAACATGGGTATTTAAGGTTTTCTGAAGTACCCTTTTGCCACTGAGTCTTTAAGTTGAAAAAGGACAAGTAAGGCTTGCTGGCTGAACATTTTTGTGTTTCGTCAGCTTTTTCCAAATGCAATGTTCTCTGCTAGGGTCAGTGGCTTTGTAAAAATGGAAATGATATTGTTGTTTAAAAAGGAGCTAACAGATCTCACAGACAAAACCAACAGAATGAAATCTCAGACCAGTTTGGATTTGTAATGCTGCACATAAATAAATATGTGTGTACATTTCTTCCTTTAAAACTCCCTGCTTAAATAAAAAAAATGTTGATTAAATTAAAAATTACACCAGTTTTGCACTGAAAGAATTTGTTGTAGATAGTGAATTAAACTTGCACACCATGCATAAGAAGAATACATAGGAAAGGTTTTGCCGAAGTAACTCTGATATGCTTACGATGCTGTGGCAGCCACAACTCCACTTTTGTTTACCTTTCAGGAAAAGTAATTTCCTGTCAATCTGGGCTAGACTCAGAGGGTGGGAGTGGTTGAAAACACAGGTTACTCTAAAAATTGAATGTAGTAGTTCTGTACACTTCGAAGAACCATGCTGGCTGGTAACAGTACAGTTTCTCAGATATAAAAGTCTGATCCTTCTAAGAACCTAAGGGAAAACAAAGCTGTTGCATACTGCCTAATGAATTTAAAGCCCCTGAGCTGTTCTTATTCAGCAATGGCACCGTGTGCCTTCCACAGACCACAGCACAAAGCAGTAAGGAGCAGTTAGAGGTCACATTAGGAAAGAGGGGAAAAGTCTTTTGGTGGCTTCCCCAAGTAAGTGTGTGCTTGAGGGTTAACTTTGATGCTTTTAATAGTTACAACATACCAGTTTATCCCTCACTGAATGTCAGTAGAGTAATTCCATGGTAGTATTTTTCTGATTCAACAAGTACCTTGTTTAAGATGTAATAAGAAAACAAGGGGATATGTGTATGTGTGTTGATATCCATATGTATTTACGTGCACATGTGTATATCAATGAGAGTATGCATGTTCGTATTGTAATGCGCGTGTCTGAGTTTGACTCAGACGCAGCAGAACAGTTCTGAGGGACGTGAGGCTTTGTTTTCTGCCTGGCAGGCGTGAACTTGGAGGCAGTTGCGTAACCTTGTAGCTTGGCACGTCTGGCCTGTGCTGCTGCGCGGATTATGTCTATTATGTAACTCCGTTTATACAGGAAGCTAACAGCATCTAACAAGCTAAAAATAAACAGACTCCTATAATTTCAAAGAACAGTATTTTAAACTTCACTTATGTGGCTGCTCTTATTTCAACAATATGTAGCCTCTTCAAAAATTTTATTTCTTTTTTTACTAGGGTGATATTTTAACACAGTGGCAGCCTGTTTTCTCAGAGAAAGTCAGAGCTCCTTTCTCATTTTTCCATTACAGCAAGAACTCTCCCAGCTTTTATTTAAGGTGCTTTTCAGTATCTGTGAGAAGCAAAGCAGACCATATCATCAGTCTGCTTTTTCTCCTCAGACAGTCAAGAAGTTTGATATTTGAGGGCAGTTTTTTGAAAAATTATGTTTGTTTCCATGGTAGTAATAATCTTCTCAGTCAACTGGGCAGCAGATTATTGAAGAGCATTTTTTGTATTGCTCCTTCTGATGCTGAGTTTCCAGGGTAGAACTAAAAGCATTTAGTTTTTCCCTTTACGGACGGTGCTCCTTACCCTGAGTTTTTTCCACCTGACCTATGTGCTATGGAAACCCTACAGGGATAACACCTCCCTCCTCAACTGCGGTACAGGCAGCAAGTCATGTACACAGAGGACAGCTGGGTTTTCTTCAGCTGGCACTTGCATTCACCTTGTGTTGTTACCCTTGCCCTCTGTGTATAGTTGCTCATGCCTGTCCTCATTGTGAAGGAAAGTGAGCATTTTAATGCCCAGGGAATCTGCCTCTCCATTTCTGCACATAGCTGCTGATGGGAATGTTAAAACAAGCTTATGCCAGATATTGCACTCCCTATGATGGGCTGCCTTGGCTTCATGGGTACAGGGAATGCCCAAAGCACTGGCAGGGCAGTTTGACACGGGATTTCCCCACATGGGAGACCACAGGCCGTGGTAACGATGCTGATTTTCCACCAAGGGGATGCGGGGATGGGGGAGCACTGCTCCAGGCAAGATGCAATCTGGCTTTGGTAGGGACAGGACCGAGGCAGGGCCAGTGTGTACCACTCAGTGCTCTATCAAAGGTGCTTCTTCAAGCCTGGTAAAACTAAGTCAGGCTTAAAGAGCCCACAAAGCCCTTGAGTACCTATAATAGAAAGTGATGCTGATTGCATAAGATTAATTAATATAAGCATGCACTGAAGCCCTTCAGAATCTTTGGACTGCTCCATGGACAAGTATTATTTTCTTAAGTTTCAGCATCGAACTTTATGGTGTGGAATTTGGACAATTTTCTAAACCTAGAAGTAGGGAGGAACAAGACAGGCTCTCCCTGGACCTCCACAGGAATTCAGGTACTGTTACACCTTGTTTTAGAAGGAGTAGTGATGTGTAAGCACCATTGTTGTATTTGTATCTCAGCAGCAATACTCAGCTCTGAACATGTTTGTATTAAAATCCAATAATAAACCAATCCGATTGCATTGAAGATGCTAATTTTAGGGGTAGACTTACCTCACTTTTCACATTAACCTCACCAGAATGTGATCTCCTATTTTAACTTTGTTTTGATTTCTCCACTCTTAAAGGGGCACACACTCATCTCCTGTAAGATAGTATATCTTCATTGATTTGCAGTAGCTGAAAAGCAGATATGAAATATCCATGTTCTCTTTGTTCACTGTAGCACTAAATCTGATGAGAAACTTGTTTAAACATGTCTTAAAATGGCTTTTGGTGGTCTCTTTGCAAACACATGCTTCTTCTTCCCAACACCCCCCACGACAAGTGTTATCCCATGCAAGGTGTCCTGGGAAGGTGTCCTGAGGTGTTTCTCATTGGCCCCCTTTAACCCCTTCCTATTGGTTGTTAACCCCTTCCTGTGACTGGGTGTTCCTGTAAGCCCCTTGAGACTTCTAATTGGTTACTCTGTGAATCCTCCTAAACCCTGTTAATGTAACACCCCCAGCAATAAACTCCCTCTTGTCTCCTCTCCACGCCGGTGTGCTGTCTCTGTGCCTGCCTTGGGGCCACGTGCGTGGGGGGAGGGGGGGGCACCTCTCCCCTCCAGGCTCGGGGCCTGAAAAACCCTGTCGCTGGAGTTCCCTTTCCCCATCCCTCAAGACGTCGGAATGGTTCTTCAGATGGAGATGGAACTAGAACTGGGCTCCCCCATGTTGTGGGTGGGGGAAGGGATCCAGAGTTCACCCGTGGAATTTCCTTTTCAGACTGTCATTAGTCCATTAGTTCCCAGCACCCACCAGCTGTTGCAAGGACAGTAAGTAGCAGTTCCTCAAAATATCCCCTCTGTTCTCCTTGCAGTGAAGCAGCAAGTCCTGTGACAGCTGAGGAGAGCATGGCCACTGAGAAAGGCTCATTATGTTTGTTCGAAGTCTCTGTCCATACATGAGGCTTAACGAGGTTTACATGCCCCCAGCTTAAAATAATTGCAGTAATCCCTTAGACTGACAACGCTGAACTGTTGTATTTTCTCCAACACTAACATTTAGCTTTAATGTAAAGCTCAGCTGGTGGGGGTTAAAAAATCAAATTCCTTTTTTATTTTTTTGTTGCCTTACCCATTCTGTAGGAGTAGGAATAAAGGAATGTCACCCGTATCTGCTGGTGCTGGGTGTGAGCTCTAATCACTCCAGTGAGCGTGTGGGTGCTTGTTCTGCTCAGTTTGGGGGCATGATCTTACCCTAGTGCAAATACACAGTAACTGCTGGACTCCTAGGAAAGCTGCTGGGAGGAGAGTCAGCTCCTTTCCATTGTGCAGGACTAGCCCCCTGTTTAATTTCTATGAGAAGAACACGCTCAGATCATTAAGGACCACTTGCTTCGTTTTCAGTTAGCATTTGCCTTACAATTGAATTGGAAAAGTGGACGGAGAGGAAACCTGCTTCCCAATTTAAAATGTTGTGGGGAGTAAGAGTAAGGCAGCAGTAATCTGTTGGTGTTGGTTCCTTCATCTCAGCCTCAGAAATTCAGGTGGTGAGAAAAGGGTGGTGAGGACATGCCATGAAGCCCATTTCTGGTCCAGAAATGGCCTACATCCATCTTGAATGAATGCACTGCGAGCTCAGGAACTCCATGGATGTGGACAGCCCAAGCAGTTCTGAGCTTTAAAATGGTTCCAACTTTTTTTCTGACTCAGCCTGAAGTCAGGCAGCTGGCTATGCTGGACTGTGGTCCTCTAAGCACATGGATCTTTGCACTGGGGTATTTTGAGCTGCAGGTAAATGAACCGTGTGACACAAAACGTGGTCATACTGGGAGCCATTTGAAGCCCACTCCCGAACACAGTCTTCATGTCTTGAGGCTGACATACCCTCAAAGAATATGAAACTTCTTGCTTTGTACATGGTGTAATCCATATAATTTCTAATATTCTATACCCCATGAAGACAATGTCATAACAATGCAGCCTCCTCAGACTGTTCTAGGACTCAGGCCATTGTGCTGATTCTTTAGTACAAGCATACAAAATATAGCTCCTAGTGTAAAGGCTACTGTCTTTGGAAAAGGCAGGTACTGAAAAACCTTTGAGCTTAAAACAGGGGGAAAATTGTGGAGCACTGAGAACCTTGCCAGGCTGGACACAGGACAAAGGAGCTTCACGATTATTTCAGTGTATGCCAGAAAATAACACAGTCACTGGCATCAAGAGCATCGGGAAAGTACAATCTAAGCATAAAGACTACCATGGATGCCAGTGGGCCCTTAAATTAATTCATCAAACTATCTGCCTTTTGCTAGGACTACGCATGAATCAAATCTCCCAGGCTGGACCACTGTCAGGTACAATTATATACATATAAGAGACATCTATGCAGCATGAAGTGGAGAACAAGTAAATAGCATAAGGTCACTTGATCAATTTTCTTCATTTTATTAGATTAAAAAAATCCAGCTACCTAGTAAGTGACCGGAATACATGTGTTCCCACGTAAATAAGAAAAGTCCAGTATGGCAGCAAAAGGAGCTGAGATGGTAAAGGCCAGATGACTGTCCTGATGAATCCAACACACACTTGTAGTTTGTCTTCTGAAATCTGATCTCCTCTGTCCAGAAGTCCCACAAAAGTCAGAGTAAGTTAAATTTTACTAAAAAATTGCCTTCCAATGATTCAGGATTTTAACTTTTGATTCTTTATTCAACTCATTCCTTACAGGTGCTAGGGAAATAGCTCTGCTGCATCAGATTGATACTTTAATTTGTAGGATTTTGAGAGTGCTCAGCCCTGAACTTGAAACATTCCTCAGCAGTTAATGCTGCTCAGGTTTCCTAGCACCTTCATGGGGATCAGTGAAGGACTGTGCTAAAGGGTTTTGAATCTTGTCTATAATCAGCCATCAATGTCACTGGGTCAGGCAGATTATTATGAGGTGAGGTCCTGCTCCATTTTCATTGTCCATTATGCTGCATATTCAGTCCCCTGCATTCACTAACATAATAGAGATACTCTGCAGAATCTGAATGAGACAAATCACTAAAGGATACCTTGGTCTAATAAGCCCCCATCCACATGAGGAGAGGCAGAGACAGATGGCAGCAATGCACCCACACATACCATCCTCTCTGAGGCTGCTGCAACTCTGCGGCTCTCTGGGTCATCTCCTGTGTCACAAGCCCCTGAGCATATTGCCACCAAATTCAGGTCCAGCACGGAGTGCACAATTCACAGCTGACAGCATGACTTCAACTGGAAAAAAACTTGTTCCACCATCAGACTTCTGAGTGTTTCAGTCGTAGCTTTGCTGATAAAGTCAATAAAAGGGTTATTCTGTAAAAATCCAGGGATTTTATTGGGTCTTTGTGGATGTGGAAATTCTTGTTTCAAAAACCATGCACATCTTTTATCAAAGAGTATTTTGCAACTGGCTTGCCTGTTTAAGCCCATCAGGCTTGTGCTGCCTCAATGTCATATCGTTGTAGAGAGGAGAAAATATCACTGCCTTTATTAATAATTTGTAATTTTTCTAATTCCTTGATATGAATAGTGTAACCTCACTGGAGGAGGCTATTTGTTACAAGACAAATGCCAAAGCTTGAAAGTGCATTCCTCAGTTCTATATTAACTGGGGGAGAGGAATACAGGGTTTATATCACCGGATGAACATTTATCAATTAGCCAGCTATTTTTTTTCAGCAGTATCCTGTGATCTGGTTAAATTACTTCTCTCTGTCTCTCCAATTCAGAACTGCCTGTTTTAGGCTGATTTTGCTTAGTCTTAGCTAGAGCTGTTTGCTGCCCAGTAAAGCTGTTTCTACTTTCTCTCTGTTGGAGATTGTTGTCCACTCTGCATTTTCACTGTCAGCTGGACACCAAGATGGGATGCCTCTGTGTTACCTTAGTTTACAGAGAAAAATATAGTTAGCAGAAGGGTTATAACTGGATATATTCAATCTGGATTTTGTTGACTATGACAGATACAAGTAAAAGAAATACCTAGCCAAAAGAGAGGTACAACTTAGCAATCCTGCACAACAGGAAGCAAATTTGAAAAGTCTGGGGAGAGGGAAAAATATTGAGCAGAGCTTGGGCACAGGATATCCTTTCTGCATGCTGCAAACACATGACTTCAGATGGAGCATGTATGTGTTTGTGTGGTGGCTAAATGGATCAAGTGGAATAAAATCAGAAGTCAGAAGTCAGTCATTTGCTATCACACCAAGTATAAAACAGCAACTTTTTCCTCCTTAACAATAGAGCAACTACAAATATCTTTCTATGCTGAGTTAGAATTACAGAATATTCTGGGTTGGAAGGGTCCCACAAGGATCATTGAGTCTAACTTTTAAATATTAAGTCCTTCATTACAAGTTTGTCTCAGGGGGCAGCGTGGTCTGCCACTTCCTTGCAGTCTTCAATAAACTACAGTAATATTATAGTTATTGTTATGCTGTTGCTGATGGTTTTTATTACTACTATTTTCTTTAGCTTGCAGACACTGCCTTTGCCATGTGCCAGCTCAGAGGGCTTTGAGGCAGCAAATCAGTACATCCAGCATACAGTAAAGCATAGGGTTAATTACACCCCAGCCCTGCCTGAGGAGAGGTGTGTGGACCATGGTGCAGGAGTGCTGTGCCTCCCACTTCCCATTGGAAGACAGACCCCAGCAAGAACAGTCTCTTGTGAGCCCCATGGGTTTTGGTGTGATGCCATGGCGTGGCCCAGGGCATGGATGGCTGCCAATGCATGCCACTGGCATACTTGTGACATAGGTCCTGCATTGGAAGTGCTCCCTGAAATCGGGGGTGAATCACCCGAGGATGTGCCCAGCCCAGCTAGTGACACCTCCCTAAACCAGGCTGTGACAAGCATGAGAGCAGAGGGGCAGGATGGTAGTACAGCTCTCACGGGGGAAACTCGACATGCTGCAGTTTAGAATCACATTCAGCAATACGAAAAACAAGTAATTGTAGGGATTTGCTGCCCTCTGGCAGGATTTTGTTACAGGTCTGATTCTCTGTGAACTGTGAGAACAGTGCTCAGCAATAGCTCTGCAGCAGGGCAAGGTCCGCATTTTCCAGCTTGTTGTCGGCAAAGCTGCTGGGTAGCAGTGCTGCAGCCTCCCTGGAGCCCTCCCGGAAAGCCAGAAACACATGCTGATCCCAGGCACGGACTGGTGTAAGGGGTAGAGATGCTGGGCTGGCAGGAGCTCCCTGTCCCTTTTCTCCATCCCTGTGGGGTAATGGAACAGCAAGCCTGACTCTCTAAAGGTGGTCCTTTTGTTGGTTGTCTCCTCAAAAGAGTGAGCCCACCATCTTCCAGCTTTAGCTGTGCATCCTTTTGGTGAGAAAATTCAGTTTGACCTCCTTTTAATCCCGACAAGCCTTAAGTGGCTTTGCCAAGTTTGCTTTCTTAGTATGATATAAGCTTTCGGAGAGAAACTCAGCAAATCAGGTTAATTTTCTTTAACATAGAATTCTAAATGGCTCATTAATGCCAATGTGGCACATGTGAATATGTGAATACTGATTTTGAAAATCTAGGCTTGGTCTTCACTAAATGCGAGGTATTGTGGGTCTCATGGGGTGAGATTTCTCTGACAAAACATTGAGTTCTGTGATGTCTACTCTGTACTGCATTGGTCCTGTGGATGGCCTGCCTGGTCAGCAGGAGAAACAGGCACATCTTGGATGCTTCAAAGCACTCTGATGCCTCTAACTGTCAAAAACCTATATCTTAAAAGAATCAATGGCTCATTGAAGTACCTAGGTTGGTTACCTTGCATGATGACATTTTTGATGTGGGTACCTGATATTAGATTATGCTAGTCTTACCCTAAAACAGCAGAGAAATGAGGGAGTGAGGAGGCCCATAAAAGTACCTCAGGTGCATAGGTATTCATTATTGTTATTCTGTTTTGATAGAAATGAAGAATAGCATAGATATGCTATTTCCAGTCCGGCTGCCTGTATAACACCCATGATCCTTGCCTCCAGCAAGTCACAATCCCAGGAGAAACAAATAGGTAGGCAAGAACTAAGGAAGAAGAACAACAGTAGAACCCAGATGAAAATCCATAATGATTATCTGTACAGCTATGTGGGATTTTCCCGGGGTTTTGAATGCAAGGGAAATCTTGGAGTTGGAGAATGGATAAGACTTTCTCATTCTTGCATGTAAATAATGTAGGTTTTGATGTATATCTGTTTTCTTCTCTGCTTAATACACACACAATTGGCCGGGACCTTGTGTCTAATGATGCTGCTTGTAGCAGTGGCCACAGGGCTTAGCTTCAAAGTCTACATTGCACAATGCAGTGTTATGCAGAGCTATCAGAGCCAGTCTGGAAGGTGTTAGCTCCATGTGATAGTGCAGCCAGGCTAATCAATATCTCAGAGCAAGCTTTCATGGATCTGCTTTATTGCTATCAAGGGTTTGAACTTGGATCCCTTTATGGTACTGCACAATGACAATGAAATATGTGTGTTTGTTTAGAGTTATTTGGAGTATCTCTGGCAGACACTGCACTAGACAGGTCAAGGATGCTCATGAAGCTGTGAATATGGTGGTAAAAGCCAAGGTTTGATATTACAGTTACCTTTGTTGTTATTGAGAAAGCTTGAAGAATAAGAAAAACATTTATTCATCAACCTTTCCAATGGCAACAGCCACAGCCACTAAGACATCCTGGGGCCCACTGAAGCCATGGCAACATCCTCAGTGATTTCAGTAAGACCTGGATCTATGAGACAAGTAACTGAGGTATGCTGACTTCCACAGAATTACACTGATTAACTTTGGTGATATTTTTCCTCCTTTCTTTGGGTTACATTGTGTTCACTTTGTTTCTTCAGTGTTAGCATGGTAGATGTCTTAGGAGTGACTGATACCCATCCAAAAAAATGTTGAATAATAGCCATTTCCTTTGAAGAAAGTGCAAAAGCTTTTATGAAGGAAACACTTGCATTAGGAATGAAAAAAACCCAAAGGGCCTGTGCGAATACTGCTTATACCCTGGCTGTCATCATTATTTTCTCCATGATTAGAACCACCCTGGTTTCTGCCCAAAGAGTGAAGAGAAACAGTGCATTTTCCTGGCTCTGTGATAGCATTACAGACCCGTGTCCTTCCACTGACATTGAGAAACCCCCTTCAAAACACTCATAAACATTTTGCACTTTTCTCAGTTTAGGTTGAATAAATCCATAAGGATTTATTCTATGACATCCCAAGATTATGCTTTGTCTGTATTTGTGTATACCTGACTAGGTTATAGAGATGAACCTTTATTAGTTCTCTCTATGGGGAGTTTTTGCTGGAACAATGTAACCTGCATTTATCCTTTAACCATTCTTGCAGATGGTGCATTGGAATGAAACACCTCCTACTTGGGCCAGGTCTGCTGGTTCATGGTAATTATCCACATGCTTTAAGGAGCTCCATGTTCTGAATAAAAATTGCAGCCCAGAATACCTTGGGTTTTTTCCTTTAATTCATTGCTATGCATTTGAATGGATTAAAAGTATTCCAGAAATATGATATAGTACATAGGATGCTGTTAATACATTAATCCTCCCTGATGTGCTCAGGTATGCAATCACTAATTAATTTCCAGATACCCGCTTTTTTTATAGAAGGGAGCGAGACAGAGATGTTACCAACTTGTTCAGTGTACATAAGAAAGGGAAATGCAGTCTTTCTGCACGCCTCCACCTCAAAACCATTTAATTTAGTCCCATAATACCTACCTCAGGACAGGCAGAGGTGCACCAGAACCAAGGGGTACTGAACACATACAAACATACACATAAAAGTATTTTCAAGATAAGTGCATTACCCTAGTTGTTTTTTACTTCATCCTGGACATCCCCCCAGGACCTGGATGAGGACAGTAGGCTTCCTGTGAAAAAGCAGTATAACCTGTCTGCCACTGCCCTGGCTCTGTTCTCACCTCTAGGCAGTGACTACACTACCAGCAGGCCACAATTTCTCTGTTTCAGAGTACAGCAAGTGAGTTGTATTCACTTTTTAAAGGCTATGTTCAAATTTTCTGTCCAGGTAGAGAGTCTAAAGCTGGCACCCTGTCTGGGAAAGAGTATTAGCTCCCTCTTCTATCAGATGTCACTACTCCCCTATCACTACCATCCATCACCCACTACACTTCCCAGCAAGGGGCTTCACTTCTCTTGGTCTGGAAGACATTAAAGGAAGTGCTGGCACCTGCTTTGGTGGTTTTATCCAGTTTGCCCTTCCTTATCTTTGCAAGGAGAGAATAGACAGACATCAGTAACTGCTGTGGGCTGCTGTGCATCCCCTTTGTCCTTTTATGTCCAGTTCCTGCCTCTTTTTCCCTTCAGGCAACTAATTCATGTGAAGCTTTTCTATTTTGATTTCTTGATGTGCTGTGGCTCTCAAACTCCTCTAAGTTGGTGACTACATCTAGGAAGTCACTTGCATATCAGTGGCCTTTCAAATTCTGTGCTTGTGGCATAGCAGTTTGGGTTTTGTTGATTTCTTAATCACCATTCAAATTAAGGATAAACATGCAAGCGCCAGATACCCTCTCCTTACAGCCTGCTATATGAGGAAAAGGTACAGTAAAAGACAAAACTAGAAAGATTAAAAAAATTGAAACTGAAATTCTTAAGATTCATCAAGTGTTGCATTTTCTCTTTCATTTAAGGTTGCACAATGCCCATATTTTCCTCCTATAGTGTGTGCCTATTTTCAAGCACTTCTTCTAGGTTTTTATAAGATTCTGAATGAGATTCTTTTATGGGAAAGCATCAAGAACAATGGATGCTTTTAGAATCACAGCTTTCACATTGGAGAGGAACTGAAAAACAGCTGATTGACATAGCAAAATAGCTCTCTCCTTCCCCTTATTAGCAAAAACAGAACTGATGGAATGCTCTGGGGAATTCTCGCATTAAGAATACCACTTCAATGAAAGGATTTCAGTTGCTTCTAGTAATTGATAATCAAATGTCCTAGTTAGAACAGCTGGGATCAGTTCATCACTGTATGGGTGTAACCCAAAACTGTGTATTCTATAGTCTTCCATGCCATTTCCCAGAAACTGTTATCAATGAACCATTTACACCATCTGCCCATAGAGCCTGACTCCTCAGGCTATAAACTAGGTGTTAAGAGGCCTGTGAGATAGGAGATTGCTCTTGTCTTCATGCCCATTGAGGAACTCCCCACCCTGAGGGAGTTACTGGGCATTCCTGCCTGAACTGGAGGATATATAATCTTGGAGTCTTGGGACTTTTTTAACCACTTGTGGGATCCAGAGGAAGACTGCAGATCACCGCTCTCAACCAAACTGGAGACCACCACTCTCAACTGGACTGCAACCATCACTTTTCAACCACACTGCAACCATCACTCTCGACCGGGCTGCAATCACCACTCTTGACCAGACTGCAACAGCACTCTCACCAACAGGTTTTCCCCTCTCCTTTTACTTTGGAGTCAGGGGGCCCAAAGAACACCACTTTGTTCATGCCCCGGGGTGCTGGATTATACATTTGGGTTTTGTGGGTTAAAACAAATTTTTGTCTGTAGAATAGTACTTATTGTATTACTTTATTAAATTGTTATTCTGACTTATAATCTCTCTTTTGAGTTGAGTTCATTTCCCCAGCTGGTTTATCTTTAAACCAGCACATCAAATAACTATGATTAAATTTTTGCATCAAAGTGAATTCAAATGCTTTTATCCCCCCATGTTTACTCACTTGCTTATTACCAACATCTCAGGCAGTACCTAAGTTTGCAACTTTTGTTTCATAATCATTGTAGTCTAGACAGCAAATCTTTAGCCAGAATAAAATACAGTTCATAGGGACCAGAATGAAAAGAAAACATAGTCCAAGAGACAGTCACATAACATACCATTGCATTACTTTAGAAAGGCTATGAAAAGCTGAATTAACCTGACAGTGATGTCTTTACTCTTTTCACTGTAGTGAGATCTTATTAACATTGTTGGAGAAAGTGCCCTGGGAGCTGCAGGCATTGTTCTTTGGTGAGATATGAATTTAACTTCTTTAGAGGTAAGCTTGAGCCTAATTTAGATGCAATGTGTAAGATCCTAATTTTATCCTATTAATAGACACTGTCTGACTGCACCACTCCTGAGCATTCAGTACCAGCAGAGCTGGTTGCTTAACCAGTCCTTGCTGTCCTCCATTCAGGACAACGGTGAAATATGGTCAGTTTTTCCTGGCTTAACAAGGTCTTGTGAGGTTCACAGGCAACCAGTGGTAGGGAATGAAGCCAACAGCTAATACCAGGCATTTTGGAAGACATTTCTGTAATACTTATATCATCCTGGTCAAATTCCTTTCCAGCTGGGTAAAATACTAGGAAGTTATCTAGAACCTGATTAGCACATCAATCAGATTAGATGAGGTGTACCAGTGGTTCTCAGCAATTTGTCAGATTATGAGAACTCTCCTTGTGCTTATGTGCAGGTAAGTAAAATGAAGCAGGCTGATAAGATCAGATGGAAAGGTTTTGTATTACATATAAGACCTAGCCCCATTAAAATCGAAGATTGATTTCTAAGGCTCTGTCATGTCCTGGAGTTTTCAGAAAGTCGTACATTAAACTTTGTAATGAGAAAAGACTTTTTCCTTAAAGCTGTGTGAAATGGGTGTTCTGGGTTGATTTTCTCACAACAGATAGTATAGAAAACCCAGCCAGCATGTGAATAAATGGCTGAAAATAAGTGTTTGGTTGTCCTCAGCAAATTCAATTACTTCAGCCAATTTTTTAAACATTTGGGTGTGATTTCTGTCAGAATCAACATGAACAGGAGGGTGAACTTCCTTCCACCAGAGTCAAATGAGAAAGGCAATCCTCTGAAGCATCTTCATCAGCTCCAGACCTGTACAGTCTTGCCATACAGCCCTGCTGACATTACCTGCATTTCTAGCATATAACATGGCTTCTTTGCAGATCTACACACTGTGGTGTTTCCTTGGGAGTGCAAGTTGTTGAAGCCCTTTGCACCTCAATTGGGCTATATTTTCTGTATAAAATTTATCAATCATTCAAACTAGCCAAATTTAAGTTATCCTGAGTTAATTTATTAACATAGGCTGCCTACGTATTACATATTTCTTAGAACATACAAGGAAAAAATAAAGTGAATAGTTTCACATTAGCTAAAATTTCTTTTCTACCATTTGCAGAGCAACTACACAAGAATCAGATCTATGCTGAGTTCTCTGCTTTTTTTTTCCCATTTGATCCAGGCAAACATTTGAAACATACCATCCAGCTCTCACTTGCCCCCATTATTCCTTTTTGTGTCAGAACCTTAAAGATCCCATCAGGCTTAGACCTCTCTGATTTTGCACCTCTTAGAAGTTTTTCATTTGTCAAATATGTGTTATTACCCTCATATCTAACTTAAGTGAGTTATTGCCATAATAACTGTGTTAGAAAAGCAATTGTGCAGTGAACAAACATTATGTTAATAGACCTCTTGAAGGCTAGTGAGAAAAAATTTCATTATTTTTTGACAGAATTCCACTGCAGAAAGACATATTTTAAATTCCATTTAAGTTAGGGGAGACTGTGACTAAACCACAACTAATCAATAAGAAATAAATTGAATTTAGAATGATCCTTCTTTAAAAGAAAAAAGTATAAACTAAATAGAGGCTGTTTCTTTCAAAAATAAATTCAAGAGATCTACTCAGATTTTTCTGAAGCATATTTTTTATAGTGAAGAAAACTATATAGAGATATTTTGCTAGTTTGTTTTCGCTTGGGTTTTTTTATGGAATGTCTTTCTCAGAAAAATGCAGTGTGTTAAAATCAGAGTGCTGATTGTGGCAGATTTTTCAAGGGAAGGGTGTAAAAATGATTCATTTCACATTCTGCTTGTACTGTAGGACCAAAGTACACTCTAATAAGAAACAAAATGTCTCTTAATATTTTCTGAGCAGCATTGGATTAGATGTTAGTTTCGAATCTTCTTGATGTCTTCATTAAAGTCACATCTTATAATGAGATAGTCACACTCAGAGTAACTAAACAGTGGGGTAGTGAACCACTATTTCATAAAATCAAATTTCAGACTCTTCTGTGAATGAGTTAAATTTGCAACTGTCTGTAAGACATGAATGCATCCTGTATAAATCTTATGATATTCCTTGGTATCCAGGAATGCAGGCCCAGATTTCTGCCACCCAATATATCCATTGAAGTGGGACAACTAAATTAGAAGTGTACTTATCAGGGGGAGGGCACCTCCTGAGGAGCACTTCAGGTGCAGTGGAGTTTAGCTGGTTTGTACCTCTCAACAGCCTTGGCAGGCCAGATGATTTTGTGAGGGCCAAGTAGTAGAGATTTGCACTGTGAGAAGATGTGCAGGACGGCACAGTGAGAAGTGGCCTCCCAAATTACAGCAGGGTGCCCCCACAGCAGGGTACACCACATACAGAGTCTGTTCTCATGGGGAAAGCTGACCCAGGTGGTCCTTCTGACTCCTCTCTTTCCTTTTGAGGCTGGACACTCAGGCTATGTGAGCTGTGGTATAAATCTGTGTCAGCTGCACCTCTAAGATCAAACAACCTCTCTTCTGTTCTCCTGTGAGGAGCACTTCTTATTTCTAATTTTATAACTTTTTTTACTTCTGTTTTCTTCTCTTTGTGTTTCCTATTTGCTGTGTTTTACCGTCCTCAGCTGATGTGCTGGTGTTTGCACATTTCATTCCTGGGATCTAACCATCATAGAGCATCCTGTAAAGATGGCTTAAACTTCAGATCATGGATTCCTCTTGCATCTATATTAGACATGCCAAAAATTACCATTACAGTGGCTAAATTATTTTGCAGATTTCAGTAGGAGTTAAAAACCTAAACAGGCCTGAATATCTGCACCTGGGCTCTCAGCAGCCACATGGTTAAAACTCTTGTACATGGTATATGGAACATAACATAACATGTCATAATAAAGTCAATGGTGGAAAAAATTAATCTAGCAGTAGGTTTTTTCCCTGAAGAGGATTAAAGTTCAGTTTATGTTATTATACCTGCTGAATGGTAGTGATAGAATTAAAAAATCTCTGTACATCCATGAGAATGGATGCTTTTAAGTATAATAAACATACCTTCTCTTACTATAGTACAAATTGGGATTCTTACTTTCACGTTTTAGAACATTTCTTAGAAATATCATGTGGAAATAATAATATACAAAACTAAAAATCAGAGGACAGATGATAAGCACAGGACTCTCTGAGTGTTTTCGATGGTCTGACCCAAAGTCATGTGAAGTCAATGGCAAGCTCCCTTTGTTTCAATAGGCCTAGCATCAAGCTGGGGTGCCTCCCAGAGAGTTACACACAAGGGTCTTGAGACCTTGATAGGTGCCTCTTCCACGCTAGAACATTCCTAAAATAGATCAGAAGGCATGTGTTACAAGCAAACACAAGTTTTCAAGAAGCTTGTGTAGACATCTAAACATAGAAATATCTGAAAGAGCTTGTTATCCAAGTAGTTAAAGGTTTTGATAAGCTACTAAGCATTTAGATAACCAATAAATACCCTATGTGATTTTTTTAAACAATATAAGAATAAGCTTATATGTTCTTTCACCTAACCAAAACATTAACAAACAGATAAAAATCTGCATGTATCTCACTAATAATTGAAACCATGTACAATTTTCAGTACATCTAGTCTTTTAGCAGAGGCAACCAAGGTTATTGAAATGGTTTTGTAGTTGTGAATGAGAACAGGACAGAAGGAAAACTGCTCTGACATCATTACCTGCTGACCAGCCTCCTAGGCTTTTCTATGAGTTCATTTTGCAATGAGAACGATATTAATTCCGAATTTCAGGTTATTTGAAACATCCATTTTTAGTAATTCTCTATCATTGACATTGTGTATCATATTTCCCACTGACTTTATGTTGACAAAAGTATCTTCTTGTTTTGCTTCTATTTCCTGTCATCCTGGCAAAGGACAGATGTTTGAAGCTGGCGCCTGGTTGCTGTCATACTGTGAAATGGCTATAAAATTCATGGCCTTGTTTCTTCATTTAAATCCAATCAGGCAAACCCCATCTGCATGTGCAGCCAGTTAGGAAGTACAGAGCCAAGTGACAACAAGGTTCAGTTACTGTTTTGAATTAAATCAGAAATTCTGATCCAGTGTAGGTAGACCTTTTCCCAATGATCTTAACTTACTCAGTATTAAATTATTTTTTCTCATTAGCCTCGAGGCAGCTGAAGGGTAATGCTGCACCTTCTTGCCCATTTCTACTGCTTGATCTTACAGTCAGGATTTTTCTTTACCACTCAACCCATTCCAGATGTCTGGATGAGGATCTTAATCCCAGGCTGGGGCTTTGCTGCAAATCAGTTTGACAGTCAAGTGCAAAATAGATTTGCCTTGGCATAATTCAGGTGCTTAACTCCCTGAAATGATGCTTAAACTCAGCAATAACATTATTAAATACAGCATTTTAAACACTGTACAGATTGCATTGCACATTCATTTTTAATTTTGTTCTACACTGAAGTTGATGGGAATAGGGCTCCTAAGTACACATAATGAGTCAGATTAATAGTTAGGAGTTTGTTTCTGTTGTTCTCGTTTTTATGTAGAGGGGATTAAAGAGGAACTACCTATCTGATCCCTAGTACTCTCAGTTATGACACATTATTTTATGCTTATACTGAACAATTGAATCACCGTGTCTTTGTATTGAGAATAGTGGAACAAATTACAGATCTCTTGTATTTTTTTACACGTATTTCTACCTTGGGCTCCACTGGTGAAAGTCTGAGGAAGGCTAAATTCTGAAAATTACAGAATTGTATTTAAGTCTTAATATATCTTGAACCCTAACCTGCTGAATTAGTACCTGAATTTTCTACTGGGCTCCCTGTTTAAAGCAGGATTTTCTGGCTTAGCCAATGGGGTTGCTTACTCAGATTACTTTTCACGGTCTGGTATACCCTATGGACTCCCTGCAGAAAGTCTCAACTAAATGTGACTTCCTTGGTGTTTAGAAGTGGCTCTTCTTTTAACCCTCATTGGATGTAGTTGGTAAAGGCTTGAGCATTGGTTCTCTGAAGATTTGTTTAGGGCTTGGGCAGCTCTGCAGTTCCCTGCTGCATGTGGAATATGCTCTTCAGCAAGGAAAAGCCTAGCCTTTTTCCAAGTCTTCAGGCACAGGTCATGGAAATGGGCTCAGTGCCGAAGGTGAAGGCTTTCCTAGCTTTTCACTGTATCTGTCAGAGCCATCTGTGTTAAACAAATGGTACACTGGCTAGTTTCTCCCAGAGAGTGGGAGGAGGGATGGCAGCTGAGCATTTAGGGAAAAGTCCTTAGTCTAAAAGATTGGATTTCTGAAATAAAGACTAATGCCTCTGCTACCAAGAAAATCACTCTTTACATACAACACAGCACAGACTTAACTAGCATTCAGTTAAGGCAACATGAGTACAAAAGATTTACAAGTAACTCCTGGGAGAGAAGAAGTGGGTGTTTCTATGCGTGGTAAAATCCTTTTTCTCCACTTCCTGAGTATATATAGCTTTTATTTCAATAACACATATTTTCTTACATTTCTTTTTATTCTGCATTGTGACTTATTGTATACTAAAGTCAGAAACAGTTTTGGTTATATTTTAAATGAATACAGGATTAAAGAAAATGTGTAATTTACAGTTTGGGCTTGCCTTTATCTAAATTATTATTAGAGTTTATGGCCTGTAAAATGACATATCTCATTCTATATCACATATATCATTGTCTTACCTTGATACAATATAGACTTCGGTGGTAGTGACTTTCTTGCCCAACAGTGTGGAGCAGACAAGGAAACCAGTGTGGCTGCAATTATGTCAGGAAGTAAGATGCGTACACTGAAGAGGAAGAGCCCCAAACCAGCTCTGTTTTGTCTGGCAACTGAAGAAAACAGGAAGAATTGCAGTCAGAATTACCAGGTTTACAAAAGTCTCCTAATACATACAAGTGTTAGAGGCAGACCTGATATTAGACTTCCCAGAAGTTATAAAACAAGTTTGGACAATGTTTGTTTATCTCCTAAGACAAAGTCTTTGTCCGTTACAGGAGAAAAGGCAGATTCTGGAGTTTCCCTCATCTTCCTTTGTCACCCTAATTCTCTCAAGGCTGTTCAGCACTAGGGCCTTTAATTTCATTAGAATATTTGTCTGGAACAGCAATATGTTGAATGTTTTGAGAAGCAGAACTGAAAAGAGAAAGGAAACAAAAATGCAACTGTGCTGTGCACACAGGTGGTATTCACACCTGCTAGGGAATTGTGCTTCACAAGGGATGCAGTCCACTTCCACTGAGAGCTAGCAAAATCCTTCCAGTCACTTTGACAGGAGTGTCAATCTTCCATCCAAGAGAACAGCAGAACTCTTAAAAATTAAATTTGATTCATTAGGGTAAGTAACACACATCTGTAGAGACCACAAATTTGATTCTACATTCTTAAAATTTATGTTTATCAGTTGCATGTTTTTTGGGGGGTTTGTTTTGGTTTTTTTTTAAACCTTCAGGATGTTTGCTTTAGCACCTCTATTGATTATATCTCGTCCATGAAGAATACTTAATGTCAAACATCATTACAGAAAATGTACTATCTTTCTGAATTTTAGCCAGCTGTTTGATGGATAACATTGGCAGTTTAAAGCTGCTGCTGAATTTTTAATCATTTGGAAAATGAATCAGACACTTCACTGGAATTTCTCTAATTTACACCAGCTGGGAGTTTGACCCTGAGTTTTTAGAACAAGCTAACTGCCAATCAATTAGAAAAACTTTCAGTTGGTATGTGAAAAATAGCATTGAACTGGCAGCTCAGTCCTCGGCTTTTCTTGTGGAATTTTTGCAAAGAAAATTGTCTCAAACTTTTTTTAGTGGCTGTCCAGGTAGCAGTTACAGGTTCTGCTCAAAGCAGCTCCTATGGCCTCTCATGCTTTTGGGGCAGCAGGGGAAGAAGCCCAGAAGTATATGAAAGGGGGAGAAATGGGAATATAGCCCTATGGGACTTGTGTGCTGGGATCATTTTTCTTGGTAGATGGGTAAGAAAAAGAAAAGGATTGACCTTGGAGCCAAAGGAAGGAGCCCAGGTGACTGTGCCAAACTGATATGCCACACGTATCATCCCGGGAGCTGCTGTGAGTCATAACAGGACTGACTTAGCATAACAGTGTGCCTGAAATTAGTACCAGCTCTCTGATGCTAACCACAATCCTCAATAGGCACAGAAAGAAGGGCAGTGCCAGTAAAAGATAATCCGTGTAGGATGTCAAAGTATTGATGCTCAGTGTGCAGATCAAGTATATAACAAATAGCAAAAGCAAAATACCCAACCTGAACCAGTGCTCAGCACAAGTCTGGCCAACATCTGCTCCCACTGAGGGACCACAGAATCACCCAAGTGCAGGCTCCTATCGGAGGTGCTGACAACTATCTTTTGAGTAATAGCTTTAAAATCATTTACAGCAGTTGCTATCAATGGTTACAACATTTGCCCATTGGCTGGGACATATCTAAGGCTGCTGGTTGAGCTGCTTTCATCAGACACTCCAAAACTGATATCATAACCCAGTAATATTATTTGTTTCATCTGTTCTTACTATTCATTTTTTAGTCATATGGACGAGGGATGGAAAATACTGTTCAAAACATGGCACATTGGCATCTCCCCTGTTCAAAAGATGGCACATTGGCATCTCCCTATCTTGGATTCGTACCTCTCGGCAGCTTGGCTTGAGCAGCAGGTCTGTCGCTCTTGGCTGAGTCTGGAGCAGCAGGCACACAAACGGCCCAGGTGGAATTATCTACTTTTAAACTGATTTCTGCATCAGCAGGAATTGGAAGCTGATCTATAACTCCAAAAGGGCGTTACCTCACGCTCACACCCAGCTCACATCCCATTTCCCTGAATTTAAAGCTTTACTCAGAGAAATCAGCTCCAGGTGGATGAATTTCCTAGAATGTGCGTTCATTGGTTACTACTGGCATAGCATAGCGTTACAAAAGCAAGTAATAATGCTACTAATATGTGCTATTATTAAGGCTATTAAAATACCAACTGGCACTTCAAAAAAATTGCTGTCATTAAACACCTATTAGGGCTTTATAATGAACAATCGGTATTACTGTCCCCGTGCAATCTTGGCAGACAGAGTTTGAGAGGAACACATCCACTTGGCAGCTTTGTAGCGTCAGGACTGTAGTCTGTGGTGGGATGTGAAGGTAGAGCAGCCAGGGCAGTGGCAAGTATTGCCGTGGAGCCAGGCCTGGGGTGCAGCGCTGCAGGCAGGCTGTGCTCTCCAGCACTGTCTGCATCCTGATCTGTGACACTGCTTCTTACGCCACTGAGCTCCTGGGCAGGGAAAGGAATGGCCATGACATGCACCTGAGTTGTGGCCAGGCAAAGTGTCTGAACATTCCAAAGCTTTGAAGGAAAGGGGAAGGTGAATGTGAGCTGAGACCTCTGGGAGATGTGACCCATCTGCTCTGCAATGAGTTGAATCACTGTTAGGTGAGTTACTGGGCTACTTGCTGGTTGCCATCAGACAACTTCTTGGCTGGTGTATTGGTAACAGCTTTGTTAACTACTACACATTTACTATTGCTTTTCAATACTTGGAGGATTTCCTCCAGCTCTGGCAAAATATAAAGTACAGAAGAAATAATAATTTTCATTTATGAAAAAATGCATTTGGCTGGGGTTAGCTTACAGATGGGTTTCTTCTAGCATGACCATTTTTTCTGACTGAAAATTTAGTCTGGCCTTTCTATTCATGTTTGTGGCTACAGATGAGACCAGGTAAGTGACATCTGAGCATAGAATCTGACCCTTTCAAGAAATGCCATGTCTATTCTGTGCATGCTTAAGATCCAATCTGTCTCAGACACAGTAAATGTTCTCTACAGATCAGCTATAAAACTTCTGCCTCAGAAAGCCAACACTTCCCAAAGGTGCTGGACCACTGCTCAAAGGCACACTAGGTTTAACCTGTGAGGTGTGGAGAAACGACTGAAAACTCCTAAACCCAAATGTCAGAAAGCGCTTAATGTCTATTGTTTTCAATAGTTGGTGGCTTTTAAGTCACTGGCATAATGACTCCAATGAATACCTGCTCTTTTACAGCATGTCCAGCCCATGAAGCTTGAAATGCTTTACGAAGGGCATAAACAACAATTTTACAGATAGTCAAACTGTATTACAAAGAGACAGTCTTGCAGATGGCTGAGCCAAGAACAGGGTAAGAGCCCTTGGGCCTTGTGGTGTGCCTGGTTAATGGCTATTTAGTTCACAGTATTATTACCTGAGCTATAGATATATAAGCACTGTGAGAACTGTCTAGTCTACTTGTTGAAAATGTTATTGCATACACATAATTCAACATAAAGGAACTACAGTCTATGAAAAGCTATTTCTTTATGTTGTGACCAAACCTATGAAATAAAAATTTGCTTTAGTTGTAGCAGATTAGCTTTATTTACAGGGTTTGTCTACTTATGGAATAGAATGCTGTACCTGAATTTTGCATTAAAATCTTTATATTTTTTATGTTCTGTCATTTTTAGGAATAAGTTACTTACCCACAATTTTATTGTGTTATCTGAGTGACTCAATCTCTCTGAGCAGAGCAATCAAATTCTTTCAATCAGGCTTCAAGGCAAGTGTTAATGGAGAAAAATGGAAAAACTGCTTTTTTAGAAATTTTTTCTCCTTTCAAATAAAATTTGCTGTTTCCTCGAGAGGTTCTTCGAAGAAAATTTGCTCATTAAAATATTAATTGGAAACGGAGAGAAAAGTGTTATGAAGAGTGTCTCATATCTATTGAAATCTGCCTAGAGGAATGTGATTACCTAGTTTCTCAAACAGATTTTGTAGCACTGATCAACTCACTGCACTGCAAAATATGACAAGATAGACTTTCTAATTTTTTGTTGCTCCGTGCAAGATTTGGTGGTGTAGAAATGAACAAATATGACTTATTCATGTTATTTCATATTTCCTGGAAATGGACCACTTCCAAAATAAGGTAAACCTGTCTTCTGATTGAAGAGCAACATTGCCTGTCCAGACTTCTTTATCGAGTATATGTTTTTACACAGTCCAAATCTTTTTCCAGGATTACTTGAGATAGGAAAAAACCTGGATGTTTTGTGACTCAGTTTGCCTTGGCAACCCTGTGTCCCATGCTGGCTTCCAGGGCTCTGCTTTCTGAGTGGTTCCGCGTCCCTTCCTGTGCCATGGTGCTGCGAGCAGGAGCCAGGGCAGCTGGTAAAGCAGCACAGCAACAGAGTCAACAAACCAAACTCCTCCAGGCGATTAGCCGAGCCACACAGGGAGAGAGAATCAGAAATACAGCCTGTTCATACTGGCAGAGGTGGGCACCTGCTAGGTTTGCTCCTGCTCATGAGGAGCAGGATTTGTACAGTTCCTTTGCAGCACTGCCTTTTAGACCTTCTGGCTCTGAAGCAGTGCACTGGCATATGGGAAGAGCTTTCATAAATGTGATGGGGCTGCCTGAGCATCCCCATGGCCTGCTGTTATGTAGCATTGCTGGCCAGTGAGTTTTGTCTAGCTTGACTAAGGAGGCCTGGTGTACTAGCTCAAGAGGAGTCAGTAAAAAGGACAAGCACACTCACTTCAAGTATCCATCTGTCTATCACATTTCTGACTTGTGCTGTTTCAAAAGCTTGCAGATTTTCCAATGACTGGTTTTCATTCTCTTGATATCTCTGATCAGAGACTTCAGTTTTTACACAGCAGCAAACGTTTCTGTCTGCATACCAAGGGCCCTTACCCCTCCTGATCTCAACTTCTGGGAGGAGGTTGGGATCACTTTGTTTGCTGTGCCAAAGAGTACATGCTGTAACAAGTGAATGTGGGCATAAGTGGTGTGCCACAAACTTCACTCTGTGCCACTTAGGGAAGGACTGGAAGAACTGAATGCCTGCCAGCCAGTATAAAGGTAAGGTAACCTGGGAACAGACAGTTCTGGTAGCTCTCTCCTGCAGAGCCTTGTAAGCAACAGATCTCATCAGAACCAGGTAAAAAAACTCTGTATGAATTTGCTTATTTTGGTTTAAGCCTGCTGCTGTTTTAGCTGGGTCATTCCTAAGCAAAGGGTGGGTTTCAGGTATATCCCACCCGGCCTTCAGCTGCTGTCCCAGATGGATGTGGGACTCCTATGCACCCTATGTCATACCCGCCAACCCTATGGAGATATTTGGGATAGAACACAGTAGTTATAATATAATGTATATAGACAAGTAAATCATCACCAAGTGTTTTTAAAACTGCTTGCATTGGGGCTTTGGGGTTTTAGTCTGCATAAATTTGTGTTTAGAAAAGAAATGTCTGTGTCCTAATATATGGGGACACTTACAGAGATGGTTTGTTTTTCTATGCTTACTAATAGATGCAGAATGGTAGCAACCACAGTGAGACAGGATGCTTACACCTGGTATGTAGATGTTACCAAACCCCTAAAATCTTCTGCTCAGATATTTTCTAGTGCTGTAGACTGCTACATTGCTTCAACACACCAGGTTTTCCTAGTAATGTCTCATCAGCACTTGACCCCTCTTGCCACCTGGCTACTTGGAGACCTATTTCACATTTACTGTTTGGTGCAATTCTCTGGAATTCTCATCTGCGTGACCAGCAGAGAGGGATTTGCTAAGTGTTCTTAGAACATATCTTCTGCATATCTGAGGGAGAGCCAGCTGATGCTGATAAACCCAAACTCTATCTCATTTTATTTGATAGCCTATTTGATAGCCTCTCAAATGCATTTGAGAGACCTGTTTGCTGATCTTGTTTGGGAGCAGAGACTGAAACCCAGGCCTCCTACACTTCTAACTCAGCCTGAGAATTTTGCTGAAACATTACAGTGGAAAAAGTAGGGAGCAGTTGTTATTTGTACACATAATATGATTATTTTCTCAGAATAGTAAGCCAAAGACAAGGGTGTTGGACTGTGAGAGTCAGTTGCTCCAGGAGGGATGGGCAGCCCAGGGTGACCCCAGCATGGGCCAAGCCCCCTGTCCGATGGAGGCTGGACATGGTGGACAGGGCCAGCCGCTGGTAATGGGGACCATTGACAGCCCCGGAAGAGGCAAGTGGTGAGCCAGGTCCAAGTGGTATCCAGAGAGCCCAGTTAGGAGCAGCATGACATGGGGCTGGAGACAAGCTGACAGCATGGTTCCAAGGGATCTACACAGAGACAGGGGTAGAGACGGGCACCAGTAGCCCCAAGTCAAACCAAAATGGGGCTCCTGGGATATGGGCTGGGGTGGAGGGAGGCCCCAGGAGAGACTGGGCAGGGACAGAAAGGCTATCAGGGCCCTCAGGGCTGCATGCAGCAGAGAAGCCTTTGGTCCTCTTTTGTCAAAGTCACCAAGAACACATCAAAGGTAAGGCCTCCAGGCATGGGATGAGCCATATCTGTGAGAAGCTTTGGAAGCTGTGACATAGGTACCTCTTCTAACACCTTGGCGAAGCAGGAAGAAGGCTCAAGTTCCCTAAACTCTCAGCAGTGTGCTCTAGTTGTTTAATCTGAAAAAGGCATTGAGTGAGTTTTCTGAAGCTTATAAGTAACACAGTTAAAACAAAACCACTCCCTGTAAGATGAGGACTCTGCAGGCTGTGGCCAAAATGTTGAGTCAAGATATCTCAGAACTGCCCTGCCTTCTGTCCTCAACATATTTTGTGGCCATATGAAAGTCTGTAATTGTTTTTCACCATCAAAAAGTTTCTTAATTCATCTTCATGAGATCTGTTGTGGAAATATCAGCACTAATTACTCCTAATACATTTTCTTTTTCTGACTGGAATTTACATATTTATTAAAGCATTTATTGTCTGTCTCGTTTAACCTTAGAATTGAATAGAGACAGGTCAGGAATGCAGAGAACTAGAAATACAAGGAAAATTATGACAGATATGAGGGAACCTCCTTTAGTAAAAAGCTAAGAGTAACAAAAGAGTAGCTCTACCACACAGATTCTCCGCTGACAATCTTGGAAACCTCTTCAAATCACTTAGCATCTGAAGTGCACAGTCTGCCCAGTTTTTTAGCACATAGCTTCTAATATCCTAATGAGCCAGAAAAAAAAAAATCAAGAGTTTTATTCACAAAAATAGCAAGTAAATTAAAATACACAGTACTTCCTTTGCAAAAAAAAAAAAGCTGAAATCTGTGAGTAGTATCTACTAAAAACTGTTCTTTGAGGATACTGAGCATCATTTCATTAATATATTGCACAATCTGTCAAATTTATTTACATGTACACAGACAGACCTGCTATAAACATTACAGTGTTGGTTACTGCTCTTAACACTGTTAGTGTTGATAGCAAGACTATGTGTTTGAGTTTTAGTGTGTACATTAATTCCCAGAGTCTGGCACTGTATACAGTAAAATATCTACTTAACAGGCATAAAACAGAGCTGCAATATCAAAAATAACTCTCAGAATTGACACATAATCAAGATGTCTTCCTACCAAGTTAATGACAATATTAATGGCAGAGAGATTCCAAAAAGTCACCTTCCTCTCTTAGAGAGACCCAGTTAGGGAAGAAATGTGATGCAGGCAGGTAGACAAACTCCATCAGCACAAAATGGTAGAGCTTATTAATCTTTGCCAGCTCACTGTGTTTGCACATGCTAATGGCAATAAAAGAAGTGTTGTCACTTGGAACTCTTTCTATCAAGGTACTATAATTAGCTTTTAGTTGAGCAATATACTAAATAAAATAATTTTTGGACTGTTATTCAACCACCCATTTTTCATGTAAGATAACACCTCACAGCCTGAGCAGGGTCTGCTGTATCCCTGTTTATCTGCACATCAAGGGGCCATACATTATGATAAATTTGTTTTTACTATTAGTTAAACTAATAAGCCCATAAAGCAGCCCAAAAGACAAATCAGTAAAGGGAAATTTTAGAAATGAGAATGCAAAGGGCTTCTTTTTATTGAAGTTTCACCTGTCAAAATATACCTTCTCCTTCTCCTTCTCTTAAAGAGCGTCAAAGAGCCAAAAGTGCAACAGGTAGGGTAGAAATGCAGGCAATGGGTTAGGAATTCTGTTGCTTTTCCCCCAGATTAATGCCCTGCAAGGAAGGTTCCAGCCACGCTATGACCCCAGCTTAGAGCACCTACCATCTGCATAGGAACAACCCAGAGGAGGAGCTGATGCTCCTGCTGAGGGTGAGGTGTCAGTACCCTGGGCCAGGTTTGACCTTCAGAGCCAGAGCAGCACCAGGGCTTCTGAAAGAAACCTGGAGGCAACAGGCAAGGCTTGAGGGAGTGGGAATAAAAAGAAAATATTTGGAAAAACTGTCAGAGATCTTTGTTTTCAACTGCATTTTCCACCATTTATGTCTTCTTAAATCCAAGGGATACAGATAATGCAACACAGATGCTTCTCTGTGTATCACTTTAAAGACTCAAATTTCTTTTTCAGTCAGGAAATGAAAAAATCCTTTTATAGCTGTTTCATTTCAACAAATGATTTTGCCTTCAATTTTTCAGCTTCTAACTAAATACAAAATGAAAATGAAAAGTCATTTCAACTAACAAACAAATTTTTTCCTCGAACATTTTGATATTCTTACGACTTTCTCTTTCCTTTTCACTGAGATTTTGTATTGGAGAAAAAAATAAACAATTTAATTTATATCAGAAATATGTTTAATTAAAAGTCGTGGCCCTTTTTAATGCAAAACAAACAGCTTTTTTAGCAGCTTTACTTCCTGCATTTTTAATACTAAAGTCAAAATACTCTTTAAAACATTTGCTTATTTCTACCCCTGCAGAGGGAGTTTAACATTTTAAAGCCTGAGATATTTAGAATGTAAATAAACAGATGATGGGGATATTTTTCTAACTTTACACTCCAGACCCTATATTCTATGTTCCAGACTGGATTTTACCAACCTGCTCTAAGTGATTTAAATAGAATTCAGGCTTTGAAATGCTTTAAATACTTAAGTGGCTCTGTTGGCCTAAACCTTACCCCCTCTGGTCTAATGTATTGTGATAATGGTAATTTGGGGATTACAGCACTGAAAATAGAAACAAGAAATACCACCCAAAGTAAGAACTGAGGCTAGAGAACAAGGTTCAGTAGCAGTCACCTGCACCTTTAGTGATCCTTGCCTAAAGCCTAAAGAAAGCTAAGTTTGAACTCTTAGGGAAAAAAAAAGGGAATCTTCTTTCAGCCTGTCACGGTCTATGCTCCTTGCAATAATTTCCTTTTTTTAAACTGGAAATAGAAATGGCAAAAAAATGCCACAATATAATGTACTCTGATGACCTTACCAAAATCAAGAACAGAGAAATTACTGGAAATTGCATTAGAAAAGCTCGCCTAGGAAAGCTGTCTGGTTCAGGAAACTTAGATGAGTTTCAGCTTTTTGCAAGCTGAATAAAGTTTCTGAGTATTCAGGTCTCTAAAATTCCTCTTATTGATGAAAACATTGGTTTTAATATTCATACTTCTGTATATAAAACCAGATTTTATACTTTAACCAGCAATTTAGGAAAAACAGAAAGTATAGCATGCAAAAAGGTCACAAAACCAGACACTGAATTTACTGGCTTTGGGCAGAATTGAAGGTTCTTCCCTTTGGGGCTTGAATGTTGTCAGTTTTCCACACTGCAAAGAGCAAATACCTCAAAAAACTCCTCTAAGCATCACAAGCCAGCTGTTCCTTTCTACCCCATATAAAATGCAAAACTCAAATAATGCTTTTCCCTGCTACTGTTGCACTTTCTACTGCTTCAGTGAAACTACTCTTCCCCCTCAATTTTCTGCTTTCTTTCTGCAAGAATTCTCTATATCCCCTATCAAAAGGTTATATCCAGCCAAGTTCAATGACAGACATTCACCCATTGGCAAACACAGCGGCTCTGAAATTCTGCTTGGCTGAAATATATCCCTCTGAGGTGAGCGAGGTAATAAGGTTTTCTTTCTTGTAGCAAAAGCTTTGTGTGAAGCTGTTCCACACTGTCCTGCAGAACTAAGCTAGTTAAGAATACCAACAACAGCTGCAATAGCTAATGGGCTTGTAAGATGATTTGCATAATGAAAAATCCATATAATGTCAAGTAATTAACTTGGAAAAATGCCTTTTGAAAGAAAATACATTCTTCCCTTTGGAAAACAGCAAAATATGTGGAAAGTTCATATGATCACTTTATTGCCAAAAAGGCTGAGCATCAGGCTAAGGGTAGGGCAACATTTAATATTATTTTGTTATAAAATATGGTGATCTAAAAAAAATGTAAGTCAAATGAGAAAATTTTACATAGGACCCAGTAGTACTGTGAATTTGTGCAGAAATCTTTAAACTGCTATTTTCCGAACAGACACTGACTTTGTTATCAACTGTGCAGGGAATTCAGTTTACCCAGGACCACAGGCTGGTACAGCCAGATTCCCCAAGATGGAGATAGCACAGAGAGAGCACCAAGGACAGGACAACGAGGTTAATCCCTTGCACCAGGACACATGCCAGCCTCTCAGTATTTGAGCCCACCTGTATTTGAAGGATTTTATACACCAATGTCCTATTACTTCCCTCCATAAGTGTAAATCACACACTGGATTATTAATCTACACCCATGGATTAATACTTGCTATTACTATTGCAATTGTCCACAAGGACAATGATGTAATTATGACAAAATTAGAGTGGAACCAGAAAGGAGGAGTTCAAGCAGGTTTGGAGTGATTTCCCTTCAAAGTGTCTTACACCTTGGACCCTGGAAGAGCAGGAAAACAGATATCTTTTTTTCAGCTCTTTTGTATGTGAACATGAGAAAAGGTGTGGGTTCACCCCCTCTGCCTGCCAGTTCCTCTGAAGGGACATGAAGGAGTGCAATTACAGGCTAGGTCACACTATATACCCTGGCTATCCTGACTTGAGCCATTGGGCCACTAAAATATGGCAGCCGAAAAGGAGAGTGAGGGGGTCTTTGCCTACTGCCTACAGTAGTTATCTCTGAAATCTTCAGAGTTATCTCTGAAATCAGTACTCATGGGTCCTGAGTAGTCTCCTCCTTATGGTGAAGAAACTTCAGAGAGCATCCTGTCTGCCCACCCAGGGTCTGTGAAAGACACTTGAATGTTTGTGGCTTTAGGCATTTTACTGCTTGACACATCTCATCTTTTCCATGAAAAAAATTCACATTTTTTTGCAGTTGCTTCAGGGCATTCACAGAAGGCTGATTCCACTTTAAAGAAATGGAAATGTTATAAATGCCAAACAACTCTGTGATTATTTACATGCAAATTTACATTGTATCAGTCATTTACATTATAACAATCAAAAAGATAAGGTCAGAATTAAGCAAAAGGTAAAAAGTCAGCATTTTCTGCCTGAAAATAAGGTGCCATTGAAAAATATTTGACCAACTCTAAGCTGAGTTCAGGTAGAACAATTGACAGATATCACATGTCCTTTCTTCAGATATTGGACAAGAAGCTTTGAAAACTATGATAAAGTTGTTAGATACTGCCTTCCTGTGGCTTCTGGAAATATTTTCACTCCAAGTTTCACCATAAAAATGCACCATGGCAGAGCAGTAGTTCCTGTGTTCCATTCACAAAGTAATCCTCCCCCTCAGCTCATGCAAATATAACAGCCCTATTCCACTAAATTCTTCACATTCTAAATCTTTAGGTAACTCTAGATGTTGGTCTTACTCATAGCACAGTCAATAAAAACAGAAGTACTTCAATTTTGATGGTACAGGATCCGATCCTTGGGCAAGGCATTTTATCTGCAATTTTTTAAAAAATTGGGAATGAATGCAGTAAATAAATACATTTACTTGCCCCTCCTCAGTCAATATACATTTATTCTCTTTTCTTTATTATTTTCTTTATATTAGCAACTTATAATTTTTTAGCCTTTGGTTACCTTTTTTACCCTCCCATCTTATTTTTTAATTGCCCCTTAGCTCTCCTATGCAAGACTAAGTTCTCTTCCTTTCTCCCCTTTATTAAAAAAAATTGTTTTATAAGAGGATGCTAATTCTTCTCAACCTATATTTCCATTCTACAGTGTTTTAGTTTTACCTTGCATAACCAAACTCAGAGTTCTTCACAGGTAAAAGCAAGAAAAGATCTATGTCTGCTTGATTTTCCCTCAGGGACAAGAAGAGCCAGTGAATAAGTAAATTGTATTCACTGGGTACCAAAATATATATTCTGAGTTAGTAGCAGTTCTCAGGGAATTTGTTGTAGGAAATTGCTCAAGTTTCACAAGCTAGTGGGCATAGGGTAAACTTAGCGGTAACAAACCGAGCAGGAAAGATTTTTCTCCCTCAAGGGAAGAGAGAATAGTTGAAGAAAAATAATATAAGGCATTTGTTCGGTGAAAGAGTCGTACCCAGAAAAAGAAATGCTGAAAGAGAATAACAAATATGAGTAGCTAGCAAACTAGTGGCTTCATCTAACTGCAAAAAAAAACACCAAAAAAATTTGAATTGCACTCTGATCTGAGCAGAACCTGACCTTAAAAATACGTTAAGCATTATAAGCAATTTAGGGAAAAAGAACATGAATGAGAACTGAAGACACCACTATACACACACACACACACACACACACACACAAATAATTGACGGAGTGTACAATGATTCCTAGTAAAAGGACAAAATTCATAGGCTATAATAAAAATTGCAATGGATACCAGAAAAAGAAAAATCTATCTTGTGTGATGTCAAAGATTATAAATAAAAACAATGGATCCAACCTAGGAAAGGAGGGACAGTCTGGTGAATATTAGGGTAAAATGAAAATTGTAAGATTATTTTATTCTGTGGAAAGTATTTGAAAAGAATATGTGAATTTGGGAATATACATACATTTTCAAAGAACAGACCAAGTGACCTATTAAACTTAATCTCACTTGGAAGATTCTGACAAATATATTCAGGGAATGAAATGTCATTAACTTCAATATCATTGATGCTTTCAGTAAAAGAAAGTTTCAATAAAAGTATACTTGTTCCTGTATAAAAAAATTATAAAATATTTTATTTAATATGTACATTATCATTGCCCAAATTATTTTGGATGAGAACTAAAAGAACTGAAGTATTTGAGGCCAATGCAACTCATTCTGCAGCGCTCTATTCCCTGCAGTGTGATGCAGACATTCACTTGCAACTGTAGCAGTGCAATCTGCAAAAATATGCCGGGTTGTTCCATACCACCCATCTGAATTCTCCCATCCTCCTTTTGCAGAACCGATGGGGAGAATAATGCTCACTGTCAAACACACTTTGTAGTGCAGGGTCAAAGTTAATTACACAGGACTTGGGCTGGCTCCGACGTACTCAGGATCCAGCACAGGACAACACTCGCTGTGTTGGGAAATAAATGACGAGCGCTATCCTGCTAATGCCCTCAAGGGCAGCCACAGAGAAAGCTCTAAAACAGGTAAAATCAGTAGAGCATAGGCACTATTTGCTAAATGCCAGCTGTTAATCCAGGGTAGTGAGTTAATATCCAAAGGAAGAATTTGTTCCCAAGTTTCCCAGACAGATTGCGCCTTACCGGGATATATGGAACTGAGCCTGGTATATCACAGCAAAAGTGTATTGTGATTTTGAGTGCTGCTTGAAAGGTATAGGCACTACAGTACAGTGACTTTTCCCAAGCACACTTTTCCCTATGGTGGTGCAGAGAAGAGACTAAGAGACTAAACCAATGCCAAGTCTTTTCTTCCTCATCCTGCTGGGGATGCTGGGGACTGGCTGATACAACATGACTTGTACTTTCTCATGTCATGTGGAAGAGCAGCCACCCTGTGTAAAACAGAATGCTGTCTGTTACTGGGTTTCCACAGGGCAGTCTCTTTATTTTGATTTGCTTTAGCAGCTGTTCTGGAAAGTAAATGAATTTAAGAAAGTGATTCCTTTGCTTGCAAAGTGTTTTCAGTCAATCTTTGAGTAATCAGTCTGTAACAAACTAATTTGAGCTGGTTTATTAGTTTATGTTAGGGGAAGATGAAGGAGTGTTTGGCGATGGCACTCACAAAGCACTCAGGATGTGTTAACCATTTCTGATTTTCTAAAACTAGGTTTCAAGCCTCACTACTGCAACTCACAAAGCCAAAGGGTTTGAATGTGCGTGTGCCTGTACATATGAACTCCTTAAGCTACTGGTGTGTGCATTTGTGGGTTTTTTTGGCACCATTATTGAACCTGCCCCAGCTGGTGCTCAGACTGTAACATGATGATGTCCTATATTTGTTCTTTATAAAAATAATTTGCCCAATTTATTACTGCAGGAATTTGATAATAATTGTTTATGTAGTGGGCAACTTTTGGAGCTAACTTGGTACAGGCAGTGCTTTTATTTAACTGTCTAATGCAGTGTGCTCTTTGGAAAAGTCATCAACATACATGTTTTCATTTTACTTTTTGTCTTTTTTTTCCTTTTAAGTAGGTAATTCTTACAATTTATCTTTATATAATTTTATTGAAAATTAGGCTAAACATCAAGCATTTGGTTATACAGTATCTTGGAGAAAAAAATAGATGAGCCACTAAGGCAGATAGTACTGCCCCAGTGGGTCGCTAGCACATCTTCAGACTGTGCACTGACTCTCAAATTAAGCAATTTTGTGTGATGATATTCACATTGTTCTTTATAACACCCTGAGTAGTGTAATATAGTGCAGAAAGTGCTTCCATCTCCTAGGGAGAGAAATTCCTTTTCATTTTCTGTGTAAATAACTGACTATTTAGGTCTTGAATTCATCTACATACCTTACCTTTTCTGCACTAATTAAAGGCCTACTCTCGCTAGGTATCATCTGCAGGCAACTGAGAGAGACAGGCACTTCTGCAGGGTGATTCATCCCCCCTCACCTGCTGCTGAGGATTAGACATGAACTCAAGAGGTTCCTTCAGAGAGAGTCTATGACAACTGCATTCCTAAAGCAGGCACCTCAGCTAAATGCCTGAAGTTCCCTGAGTAAAGTGCTCTGTGAAATCCAATTAGCACAATCTTAACCATTTATGTGTTAGGTCTGTGCACCCAGCTATGTGTCCATGATTTATTGAGTCATTATTAGAGGGAGAAGTTATCTCCTGGCAAGGATAAATCTACTAGATAGATGTTGTACATAGATGGAATGAGTCATGCTCTAGGTATTTCTGTCTTTTTCTGTCAATGATAGAGTGTGTCTGTAATAACTACCTCAGAGCAAGGACATAACTTTTAGATGGATGAGAGAAATCCCATCCTAAGCGATAAAGGAAAGTATCAATTTGGCAGCTTAATAGTCATCTTACAGCTTATCCAGTAGGATAAAATAGACAGCAGAATGCAAACTTCACTGTAGTGTTATGTGAGTATCATTTGAGGTTATTAGGTTCCAATTTGCCTGAAGAGTGGGAAAATAGCTCAGTATTCATTGCCATTAACTCAATTGCTTTCAGCTGTACCACAGATTTTATGACATAGCACTGATCTGTCGCTACACCAATTTTATGCGATGAAACAGGTAGATTAGATACTAACTAGATAGATTGGAATTGAGCTTTCAACTCAATTTTGATACCATGATAAAAGAAAAAAAAATAAATTCAACTGTAGATTCTTTGGATCCATTAAGAGTAGAGATGGAGAAAGGACCAGTATTGTTCAAGTATGGGATAAAGGCTATAGATTAATGAAGATTTTAATGTTCTCAAGTCTTGATCATATTTTTGATAAAAATGCCTGCAATTAATTTTTAGCGTTTGAAGGTTTTATATATATATTAGGTTGATAGATTTAAAATCCTTTAAATGTCCTAATAATTCTGTAATCACATTGCATGCAAGAGGGAACAACTGGCTTTTACACTGAAAAATTCCTTGCAAGGCTACACAGATCAGCCTTGGACAATTTTCTTAGTATTGACTTGTGTGGTCTTGGATGAGTTCTGAGTGCAGAAGCAAGATCAAGCGTGAGTTTAAAGTTCAAGTTATACTAGTGTTACTGGGGGCAGTGTGCATAAAGCCAAAGTTTGGTTTTGTTCAAGGAGGCAATAAATGAGCCTAAACCAAAAGTTTTCACCTCAGAAGTTGGAAAACAAGGTCTATATTTTTAAACATAGCTATTAATTCTCACTGGTGCAATGTCTAAGTACCTAGTTTGAGATTACTAGTTAAAATTTCTGAATTAGCCTTACACTGGCTGAGGCAGTGTAAGGAGTTTTTAATGCTTCTGGATATCAAATATATGGCACCAGAGACTGGAAGGAGTTCTCAAAATTACTTTGTTTCTCATATTTCTACATTGGTTTGCAATGAAAACGTGAGCAGTCTTTAAAGGCTTTATCTAGCAAACAATCCTACAACATGCAGGTCCCAGAAAGGGACCTGGGGGTCCTGGTCTATGGCAGTGCCCTGGCAGCCAGGAGGGCCAACCGTGTCCTGGGGGGCATCAGGCAAAGCATCACCAACCAGTCGAGGGAGGGGATTGTCCCACTCTGCTCTGCACTGGGGGAGTCTCACCTTGAATATTGTGTGCAGTTTTGGGCATCATAATTTAGGAAAGATATTAAGCTCTTTGAGAGTGTCCAAAGGAGGGCAAACAAAGATGGTGAAAGGTCTTGAGGGGAAGATGTATGAGGAGCAGCTGAGGTCACTTGGTCTGTTCAGCCTGGGGAAGAGAAGACTGAGGGGAGACCTCACTGCAGTCTAAAACTTCCTTGTGAGGTGAAGAGGAGGGGCAGGCACTGATCTCTTCTCTGTGGTGGCTAGTGACAGGACCTGGGGGAATAACCTGAAGCATGCCTAGGCAACACTCTCAGGCACAAGGTGTAATTCTCGGGGCTGTTCTGTGCAGGCCTAGGAGCTGGATTTTGATGATCCTTGTGGGTCTCTTCCAACTCAGGAAAGTCTATGATTCTATGCCTCATCTCTTGAACCAATATGTTGCCTGACACATTTGCAGCCAGAAAGTATTATGTATTTCACATCAACCAAATTAAAGAAAATAATTCTAAGTCAAAGAGATGTTTGAGTAATGTAGAATTCAAAGAATACAATCCTGAAAGGGTCCTCGTCCTCTGGACATCATCTGATTTCTAAAGTTAAGGATTAGTTATACCTACAACTTGCTTGAAAGATTTCCCAGTTCTCCTAGACAAAGTATTCTACTGTACTCTTACTGCTACAAGGCTTTCTAATATTCAATTTCAGATTTTTTTTAATGTGATTGAGATTCATTAGTCCTTGTCTAACCCCTAGTGGACATGGAGAGCATAAATGTTCCTTCATCCCTTTTAATCCTTTTTCCATTTCATGCCAGTAAATACTATTACCATGTTTTCCTAATAATCTTTAAAGAAATGTCCTTCCTTTTTTCCATCTAAGCTAAAAATCTTAAAAATTCTAAGGCATCAATACATCAATGGATTTCCACGTTCTGCTGCATCTTTGTTGTTCTACTCGGTTATAACTTCTGCCTTGGTATAAATTCTTGCATATCTCTCTGCTCAGTTGAATCTAACTTTTTCCTGGTCGTTCCTTCCATGTGAGAATTAGGTTTTTTTGCATCCTAGGCCAGAGCTCTGGCACACCTGTTGGCTATCTGTGTTGTGAGCCACACTATGCAAAAAATAACACTGGTCTGAAGATACAGGTAAGCCTCTAGTAGGATCTTGAAGAGCCTGTGCATGCTGAGCTGACATATAAATTTAGTGCTGATCAACACACACAGAGGAATGTATTTACCCTTCTGCAGTTTTACCTCTGGCTGCATATATGTACATGTCACACTAATGAACAGACTTATTGCTACATACCTCTAGCAAACGAGTTATCCACTGGGCAACTGGGCATTCCCATTTGGTGGGGTTTTTTGCATTTTTTTTTATACCCATGTATTTTCCTGATTATTTTTCTATATTTCCTTGGAAACAAATTACTTCAGCATAATCTTTCTGCTTATTTATAACCAGTATGGAAATATTTACCAGCAAGAAGAAGTTGTTTTATGCCAAAGGAAAATTGTAAATTATTAATGTAATTCAAATGAGTGGCACATTTTGGATTAATGGCAATTAAAATTAGAGAGACAAAGGCACAATTTGAACTCAATCTAGCCACTTCTGTTAGGGATAACAAGAAGTGCTTCTACAATTACATCAATAGCAAAAGGAGGGGGAAAGGAAAACCTCCATTCTTCATTGGACATCGGGGGGAACATAGTCACCAAAGATGAGGAAAAGGCTGAGGTGCTTAACACCTTCTTTGTCTCAGTTTTCAACAGTAAGACAGGTTGTCCTCAGGACAAGTGGCCTCCGGAGCTGGTAGACAGAGACAGGAAGCTGAATAGCCCCCCTGTAATCCAGGAGGAAACAGTGACCTGCTGAGCCAGTTGGATCCTCACAAGTCTATGGGACCAGATGGGATCCATCCTAGGGGGATGAGGGAGCTGGTGGAAGAGCTCGCCAAGCCACTCTCCATCATTCACCAACAGTCCTGGCTCACTGGGGCAGTCCCATATGATTGGAAGTTGGCAAATGTCATAGCAATCCACAAAAAGGGCTGCAAGGAGGACCTGGGAAACTACAGGCCCGTCAGTCTGACCTCAGTGCCTGTCAAGGTTATGGAGCAGATCATCCTACATGCCATCACACAACACCTACAGGATGGACAAGGGATCAGACCCATCCAGTACGGGTTTAGGAAGGGCAGGTCCTCTCTGACCAACCTGATCTCCTTTTATGATCAGGTGACCCGTTTGGTGGATGAGGGGAAGGCTGTGGATGTGGTCTATGGGGACTTCAGCAAAGTTTTTGACACCGTCTCCCATAGCATATTCCTGGAAAAGCTGGCAGCCCATGGCTTGGACAGGGGCACTCTATGCTGGGTTAGGAACTGGCTGGAGGGCCGGGCCCAGAGAGTGGTGGGGAATGATGCCACATCCAGGTGGCAGCTGGTCACTAGTGGTGTCCTCCAGCGATCAGTGTTGGGCCCAGTTCTGTTTAATATCTTTATTGATGATCTGGATGAGGGGATTGAGCGTACCATTAGCAAATTTGCAGATGACACCAAGCTGGGGGGGGAGTGTTGATCAGCTGGAAGGCAGGAGGGCTCTGCAGAGGGACCTGGACAAGCTGGAGAGATGGTCTAATTCCAACGGGATGAGGTTCAACAAAGTGCTGGGTCCTGCACTTTGGCCACAACAACCCCATGCAGCACTACAGGCTGGGGACAGAGTGTCTGGAGAGCAGCCAGGCAGAAAGGGACCTGGGAGTTTGGATTGACAGGAAGCTGAACATGAGCCAGCAGTGTGCCCAGGTGGCCAAGAAGGCCAATGGCATCCTGGCCTGGATCAGGAACAGTGTGACCAGCAGGATCAGGGAAGTGATTCTTCCCCTGTCCTCAGTGCTGGTGAGGCCACACCTCGAGTGCTGTGTCCAGTTCTGGGCCCCTCAGTCCAGGAAGGACATTAAGGTGCTGGAGCAGGTCCAGAGAAGAGCAACGAGGCTGGTGAAGGGATTGGAGCACAAGTCCTATGAGGAGAGGCTGAGGGAGCTGGGGTTGTTCAGCTTGAAGAAGAGGAGGCTCAGGGGAGACCTCATCCCTCTCTACAACTACCTGAAAGGAGGTTGTAGCCAGGTGGGCCTTGGTCTCTTCTCCCAAGCAACCAGCAGTAGGACAAGAGGGCATGGTCTTAACTTGTGCCAGGGGAGATTTAGGTCGGATATTAGGAAGAAATTTTTTACAGAGGGAGTAATCAGACATTGGAATGGGCTGCCCAGCGAGGTGGTAGATTCACCGTCCCTGGAGGTTTTTAAGATGAGACTGGATGTGGCACTTAGGGCCACAGTCTAGTAACCACGGCAGTGTTGGATCAAGGGTTGGACTTGATCTCAGAGGTCTTTTCCAACTCAGTTGATTCTGTGATTCTATGATTCTACTCTGGCCCACAGAAGGTGACATAGATTGAGTCTACAAAAAGTGAATCAGTAACTCTGGCCAAGTTCTTATAAAATGGTCACCATGAAAGACTGCTTTTTCTCTCTACTCTAGATGGGTGCTAAATGCTTTAGCATTAATCATGTGAACACTTCCTTCTTTGTAGAGCTTCAGCAGGTTTTTAGGGCAGGATCAGAGCAAGATGTATCTTCATTGACTGTAAATCTATTCCTGAGATACCCCAGAGTAGTTTATAGATCATTATGGATTATAAAACTGTTTGAAGTAGCAAATAAAAGATTATCCACCAAATATGGTTGCAAAATGGTTGTGTATCCTGTGGTAATTGCAAGTGATTTACTTCTTTGAAAATTAATTATAATTTCCCTTAGCTTTCCTTAAAAAATTTGTATGATAAAATCCCACTTTATGAAATAGAAGATTCCAACTATTGTCTAATCCACTATTAAGTTCTTCTTTTATCTAGGGGCATGTGATTTTGGAAGTAATATAACAGCAGAGAAAGAGATACTTCTTAATATGTTTCATTGCTGATATAATATTCAGAATGGGATTCCTACATTTGCATGATTTCACCAGTTGCAAGGTCTTTTCCCTTTCCTCAGTAAAGTGATAATTTCCTTTATATTCAGAGAAGTGTCTGTCCTAGATGATTTACTCTGTTTGCTCAAAGCAGAAGCAATAGCAAAAAAACACCATCTAAAACAATCCTACATAAAGCTTTTGAACTTTTTAATCTCTATATTATTCTTATATTATGTTTGTTTCATAATGATCTGATTACAGGTGGTTTTACTAGGAAATTCAAATATCTGTATGGTCTGAAAAGTGGAACTGGAAATAAGTAGTTCATTCTGTTTTATACAGGCATTCCGGAAGTTCATATATCATCTTTATATAGACAGTTTCCAAGTAGAATCAAGCGTAGAAGAAACTGTAATAGTTCTCAAATGACTAGTTGAAGAGTATAAAAAATACCCTCCAGAAATTCTATTTCTATATTGCAAAGAATTAAACTATTGGAAATCAAATGTAGTCTAGACATGAAATTCTCATGGAAATTGCTATTTCCTAAAGCTATTCCTCTAGGGCCTAAAAATATTGGATATTGCTATCTTGAAGTGTAGTGCAATTTTTATAGCATACAACAACATTTTAAGACTATGCAAGATAAATAGCCCGTGAACGCTGACACTGCTGCCTAGATTCACCATTTCACTCACCATGGGTCTTCCTGAATGTATTTTGGCACTAGCCTTTATGACTCCAAGTAGTTCTTTTCATGTCTTTAACATGTAGATTGCTAGCCTGGGAAAACACCTTTTCTACACTGCTTTGCAATCCAAATGAACTGCTACCTCTGTAGCTTTCAGAAGTCATTTAAATTAGTTTCCCAAGCAGGTGAAGCAGTTCCAAGGAAGTTTATTATGCAGATTTTCTTTAAGGCTGCATTCCAGCTGTGTTAGGTGTGGAAACTCACTGGTATGGGAGCTAGCAGGTAAGCAACCTCCTACCCAGTCCCTGTGAAAAGTCTTGACTTTTTATTTTTAATTCAAATTCAGATAATCATTTTCACACAGAACATTTATAGTCTACTTTAATTGGCACTTTTCTCAGCAGGTTTAGTAAATTGGACTCTTAGATTTTGAAAGTAAAAGACCATAGGATTTGTTGCCTCAAGCATTCCTATAAACTGAGATTCCTATTTACTTAAATAATCCATTTTTTCAAAGTTATTTTAGAAGTGCGTAAAGACTCTGTCAGACTGGACTTACAATTACTTTTATTGTTGTTCTTAATATGGAAATCACAAGCAAATCTAGGTCTGATGTCTCACTGGTGGAAACAAGGAGTATCTTCTAGCAATTTGTGCAAGATGGACAAACTATTTCTAGGCAGATCTAGTTAGAAATAGGTAGTAATCTATTTTTGATTTCTGCAGAAGGGATATGTAAGCCAGCAATAGGTAAAGAAAATAAACAAAAGAGGCTTCTGGAGCCCTTGAATTTCTTGTAATACAGGGCAAACATGGATCATGACCTTTTAGTAACTACATCTCAAAACTTCTTTCCAGCACACAAATAGTTATAGCAAAGCTGTAATGAATTTTAACTGCCCTTGAATTCACAAACAGGGTAGGGGGGAAAAAAAGCAGACTCAGCAGACAAGTTTTGAATGCTCAAGAGATAGAGCAGATTTAGCTCCAAGAAGGTCTTGGAATAAAATCCTTGAGATCAAAGTCTGAATCAAGTTAATACATGCAAAGGTGAGGAGAACGAAAAACCTATCAATCAAATACACTGTGAAGTACTACTGCATGGGAACTGTTTGATCAAACTATATTTGACAGAAAATGCCAATCTACTTAAAAAAAATCATAAAAAAAAAGACAAAAAACACCTGACAAAAGCTAGTAGGGAGTGTAACAGTCTTACAGAAATTAATCTAAGTCCACATTGACTAACAAAATAGACTTTCTCGGAGTTGGAAATGGGCGTAGCAGCAGAAGATGCACTGATGTGCCTGCTCCAGTAAGATACAGCCGAGGGTGATTTTGGCTGAGGAATGCTGCCTACATCTGTGTGTCTCTGCTGCACAAGCGAGAGATGGGAGGGGACTGTAACTCCTTCAGTCAGCCCAGACAGAGATGGGAGACCTTATTTCCAGGTACTCTCCTTCCTCCTCTCCTGCCTCCTTTTACACAACCTGTTGCGAAGGAACAACCAAGAAACAAAGCTTCCTGCCTTGTAAGCCTTGCATGTATCTTTGCTTGGGGCAGTGATCTGTCTCTTGGAGTGAAAGCCAATATTATTTACCAAAGATAGTTTATTGCTGGTCAGTATCATCTGTCATGTTTTCTACCCTGTATTATTCTCAGTAACTATGGTTAATAAAAACATTAGTATTTTAGAAAAAAGTGAGTGGAGAGCATTAACATGGATTTTGCATGTCTACCACATGAATAGCACCCAGGTGGATTATATTTCCATAACAGAAATGTTCTGGCCCTAAGACACATTCTGGTACAAAAAAGTAAAGTCTGCCAGCTGAGAACAAGAAGCTGGATTTGCTGAAATCCAGTGATCCTGGTATCCTACACAACAAGAATTTAGGAGTATAGGGAACACTGCTAAGTGCCTCTTGTACTCTCCACTATTTACAATGCCAAGGTTGGTTAAGTTCCCATTCTATGCTGTTGTGGCGAGGACATCTGCTTCTCCCTGTCTCCCGAAGTGTGCTCTGAATCTGTCCATGTGGAAAGGATCCTTTCCTAGATGACCACATCAGTGCGTGTGAATAGTCCAGTGGGCTTACTCTTGCTAAAGGCACGATCTGAAATACCCACTAATGAATGTGGGCTCATTGTATAACTTTGCAGAGATGCACCAGAGCTACCTGTGTTGTCTGGGTTTTCCTTGGTGAGACTTTGGGATGAGATAAACTTCAGAAGCATCCTGTGCTGTTGGTTTAAGATGGAGTTTAGGTTTCCAAACTTTTTTTTCACTTGGGCTGCGTGAGGAAGGGTGTCTCTTTCTTTATTCTATTAAAGCTACTGCTTTCAATATGTACACATGACACACAGGAATCTATCTTTCTTGACATAAAACAATTTCACTCAGATTGCTTTTAGCTTTCACATTGGAAGATAGAATTTAAAAGTGCATTGGCATAGAATGACATAAAAGACAATGAGATATGAATGGCAATCAGGTAAATAGGAAAATTCTTATTTACTAATTTTACAATGCCTATTGTCATGGCAGCTTGGCAAGGGATTAGAAAGATTTAAATATAAATTAGATCTGTCATTCTCAAAATGAAAATGAGTTAGTTATTAAAAAATTGTAGGGGGAAAAAAAAGGCAAAAAAGCATTCTGTGTTGCCTTTAAAAGAAGCTTGGATCTGAACCCTGGAAGGCACTGAGTGCAAGCCACATTGTAGGAGGCCTCCCAGAGGAGAGCTGTGCTGCTCCTCTCCTGTGCTGCACAGAGAAGCACAAGTCAGAGATAGCCTTGCATATGCAAATGTGCCAGAACAGGGAAAAATTGCAACTGCAGGAACTGCAACTAAAAGCTCTGCAGAGACAGCAACAGCAGAGCTGCTCTGCAAACCAAGTATGGGACTGAAACCTGCCAGTTCAGTCCATGGTGGCTTTTAGACTTAGAAGGTGCAGTGCAGAACTATCCCACATGGAGACCATCTCAGGCCCTAAAAATAGTCCAGACAAACTAAAGATGTCCTATGCTGAATAAATACACTACAATTTTCCATGCTTTACCATTTTCAAAATCCAGGCTGGTGTCTCTGTATTTCATTGTACCCTGCAGGTAAACTATTTTATTTGGAAATAAGGGGAAACTCTTCTTTGGTCTCCATTGCACGATACAGACACACCCCCAAAGCTCCAAGTGTGCAGTGGACAGTGGGAGCTGTCAGAGTGTCTTGAACTGCTATAATACAGAAGAGGTCTCTGGTGCACGCAGGACATACTTCCACCTGGAAAGTTTACGTGCACATAAGAAGGAAAATATTCTCTGAAGGTTGAACAACAGTATGCTCCCAAGCTTCCTGGTTTTGTTATATGCTTGATGTACATCCTGGAGTGACTACACTGATTTCCATATCTCTTCCTCAGTGCCCTGGTTGAACCCTGCACCAGATGGTGGGGCTCAGTGGAGTCAAGCCATAGTTCTTAAAAAAACAGTTTGAATTCTTTAGGCTGGAGCTGACAACAAACTGTGGAAGATATCTAGGAAATCTTGACTAAAGAGAAAGAACAGGTAAATCAAGATAAAGGCAAGTGACAAAGTTATTCCTGCACGGGGAAAGCAAATCTTAGATGTGCGCAGGACATGCCAAATGCACATGGTGCTAACTAGAACTTCTGGAGCAATCTGAGCTCCCATAGCTTACCTGCAAGGGATACAACCTGCCCGTGTCTGACTGTATGTGAGGGCAATGCTCACCAATGCCAAGAACTCTGGGAGCAAGTTATGGGAGCCAGACCCATGTTGTGACGGGTGGAAGGAAAGGAGTGTCCTAAGGGATGTAAATTCGAGGATAGGCTCTGTCCCATGGCCATGATGGGTGAGCATGATACAGAGTGGGTCATTCTGCCTACGGTTTGTGGAATTTAGGATGGGCACTTTGGAGAAATGAAGGTTGGATTTGGGGGTGTCCCAAGCCGTTCTAGAATAGAGAATGAGAAGAGGACCTCAGTGAAGGGTGGGAGAAGGGGGTATGGTGTGTGCAGGATAGGATTTGGCATGTGTGACAGAGGCTCAGAGGACAGCTGCTGAGAAACATGTTACACATGCCTTAATGACTTGTTCTCCTGAGAGATGAAGTGGTGCCAGGGATGTAGGATTCATCTCAGTGGAATCAGACTGGCAGGAGAGCAGATGATGTGTGGAAAGAAGGGAAGGGAGATACTACATCTTCAGCTCAGTCCCCTGCCTCCCTTCACTCCACCATGTGCCCTTAGCCTTGCAATCCATTTTGGCAAAATCACAATGCTGATTTTTTGCCACTCATTAATAATGAGATCAATTATTATCATGTTTCAGTCTTGAGTCAGCCAAGTTCAATTTTTGTTTACACTGCCTAGAAGTTTTGGTCCACCTCTGCCTTTGCACATTAGGCACCTATTTTTTTATTTATGGTGTTCAGTGATATAGACTGTGTGGTATTTGTAGATATCCAGCTTCTCTTCCCATCTGGGAAGACATCTCCTCTATTAGTAGCTGCCAGCTGTGGCTCTTCTATTATTTCATCTTCTCCTGCTGCCCCACTGCCAGCAGGAACACATTCCAATTTGTGTTATATCAAAGTGAAATCAGGAGCCACCCAACAGTCATACTCATGATTTGGAGGAGCACAGAAATGTTTAGGACCAGGTTATTGGGTTGAATCCAGCTCATTCGGTAGCAACTGGAGCCTGCTGATGGGCTGGCAGCTGTGGGGCGTGATACTGGTGGCTCTACTCCAGTTGCTAATGGACAGATGTCCACATCATAAAACCCCAAACAAAAATTAATGCTGTTGCTGGCAGCCTCAGCAGGCAGCGAGGTTGTTCTTACACTGAGCAGTACCCACAGAGAAGCCCAAGAGTACTGGAATGAATAATTTGCAGACCATCCCTCTGTGGGGCTTGTTGTGGGGATGAGAACCATCTACACCAGTAACTGTAGGTCTTGTTTTGAAAGAAATAGTTTGATGATAGAAGCCAGAGGGTATATTGCTGGAAGTAGGAGACAAATTGGTAGGTTAATGGGGTGTGAAGAATGGTTTGATCATTTTTCTCTGCACCTCTTTTTGCTTCTCGTACTTCTGCAGACCCATTTCTGTACCTCCTCAGCCTTCCTTGGCTTTATTCTATTCCCCATCACTTCCACCACGTACAGTAATGCTTCATTCAAATGTTGAGAATTATTTCACTTCTTTATTTAATACTGCAGCCAGAAAGAGCTGGTGTATTCTGGGAGGAAATCCCTATTTGACTGAGGAAGTGAATGCTAGACAGAAAATGAGTCCTAAAGATGCCAGATGGGATTCTGTCTGTAAGAATTCTGTGGAGTGGATCCTGCATTATAAAGATGCAATGTTACAGTAAAGAAAGCTGCTGCTACACATGAAGTGGAAAAGTCTTGTAGTCCACAACTTGGACTGAAACAGCAACGGCAACCCTGAGTCCCTATGCAGTAATTTGACCTACATAGTCTAATTACTGTTTATCTTATTTTCCTTGTTCTTCTGACACATGAAGTTGGCTGCCTATTTTCTATGAAAAAAAGCAGGCAGAAGAATCCAACCTAGACAAAAACATATTTTAGCATTGGCATTGAAAATTTCAAAACTTTATTTTCATTTTTTCTAGACCTTTACCAAACAATATTGTTTTAAAATTATTATGTAAAATAAGTGTAACACATAGTAGGATGTTACTGAGGAATGAAAATATATGTTTTGAAAAGTTCTATTCCATCTTCTTTCTTCAGCGTAGCAAATAGCTTTAGAGTATATTTCTTATAATTTTAGAATAGTTTTATAAACTGATGCTTTTAAATTTTTTTTCTAAATCATTATCTAAAATAATTTTTCTATAGCTGACCTTAAAAATTTAGATAACTGAATATTTTTACTATTTTCTAATTTTGGAGGTTTATCATTATATACTTTTAAGCAGGATATGTCAAGAAGTACCAAAAACTTAGTAAAAATATTTCACAAACATAATATACAACTTCTAAAATGACAAAACCCTTTCAATATAGAAATTAATATCTTGACACTGAAATTGATTCCAAAGACAAAATTGTTTTTATGCTGGGGAAGAAGAAAAATACCTTTTAAATTGCCATATTGCAAGTATAACAGAGAGTCCACAGCTCAAAACTGCTCTAACCCATGGCACTGCTGCCATTCCATTGCTGTGCGAAGCGCTCAATCCAAAGTGCTGTATGAGCATAATCAGAGCTAGCAGTTTTAAAACAAATAGTGGAAGGTTTTTTAATTATCTATATGTGGGTGTTAACGAATGCTGCATCAGCATCTGCTAAGGATGCTCCAGTGGTCCTGGCCAAATCTCTCTCAGTCAGAGAGTCAATGTGGCACACAGCTCAGTGATCTCCAAGCATGGCAACCTCGGTATCTGCTCTCCAGCACAGGATCTCTTCCTTCGACCTTGTTTTCCACTCTGCATGGATCCACCGCCCGGGGGTACTCTACACTCTGGCAAAGCAGAACACGGTTTTGCTCCCCCCACCCCACCTCTGTATAGCCATGAAAAAAAATTTTACCTCCATTGAACAAGTCACTGTTACATCAAAAAACAAAATTAAGTCAAACTGTATTTCTTATTGTAGAAAAAAAGAACTCTTTCAAAGAATTTGTTCAGTAAACGATGGAACATGGTGCAAGACCTCTAACAGGTAATGTGTTATTATACTACTTACTGCAATCAGCTGTGTCAGGAGACACCTTTAATCAACTACCCTATAATTATGCTAAGGCTTTCACAAATGACAAATCCCAATTGGCTGGGCCAGAGCCCTGCCTTTCTAGTCAAAGATAATTGTTTTGTCCGCTCACCTGTTCATTCACTCCAGCAAGACCTGGCCTGTCTGGAGGTGAGTATTTACTGATTATTTTTATGGTGTTTAAATTTTTATTATTTTTAAATTCAAGTCTCAGACAGAGAAGGTAAAGTTTGGTAGGACTTTCCAGAAAGATTGTCAGGAATCCTAGAGTGTAACAACCACTTTGTGCATTATTTTTATGCTGTTTAAATTTTTATTATTTTTAAATTCAAATCTCAGATAGGGACGTTAAATTTTTGTAGGACTTTCCAGAAAGATTGTCAGGCATCATGAGATGTAACAACCGCTTTACCTGTGTGTTACACACACTGAGCTGCGTTTGACACTATCACCTGTTTCTCTCTCAGCAGTTTTTTTTTCAATGCAAATGATTCATTGAACTATTACACACACGCAAAATTACTTATTAACTGCACATATGTAGCTGTCAGAAGTATTGAGTAAGACCTAGCTCTTCAGATAAACAAAATTGTTAAAACAATCTTGCTTTAAGTAAGTCTTGTTTCAAACTATTTAGGTTGTTAGTCTAGGCAATTTTTCTTAGTGGGTGTGAATATGTTTCCTTTACAGGTAAGAGTAGGCTAATAGGGATTTTTGTTTCCTTAGGAGTCTACTGGAATACACTTATGCCTGTGAAAGCTTAATAAGAAGTTACTTGTCCCTAGCGAATACTTCTAATCAGGGGTGAAAGAAAAGACACCTGCATGTTTTCAGTCTTTCAACTCTGGCAAATGATATGTTGCAGTGTAATAGCTACTTTTTACATGAAGTCACAGGTCAGCAAGACAATCCACAAAATATCTGAGGCAAGAGGTTTGAGTCAGAGTTGCTTGTAAGCATTGGAGCACGTGCTGGGCAGTCCCACACAGGTGTGGGCTGGCAGTGGGTATCCACTGAAGCCTCCCAGGAGGGGAATGAGGATATGGGCAGCGAGAGCCAGGCCTGAATGGCACATGCTGTCCAAGTCCTAGCTCTTATGCAAGTAGTGCAAATTCACTCTCTCAACATGACAGATGTTAAGGTCTTTTAACCTTAAAAACAGTAGACAACATTGTGTTTCTCAGCTTTGCTGTTTAGCCAAAGTTTGTGAGGGTTTACAGGTTGTTTCAGTTAGAAGCAGACATGGTGATGGGGTCAGATGTCCCAGCTGTATGTCCATAGCGACAGCACTAGCTTTGCTGCCCTAAGCAGTGGCCGGTCCAAATAAACAGAACTCCCTGTTTGCTCAGAGCCAGGAGACCCTGCTTTTAACTCCCGCCTCTAAATCCTTTTCCTCAGGCTTTCTCCAAGGGTTATGCTAATGTGCTTGCTCAGGCAGGCCCAGCTGTGCTCCTTTCTTCTTTTCGGTTGAAACTGTTAATTCTCTGCACACTTGCTTCCCAAAACAATGCTCGATAATGTTAATGTCTCCTTCATAAATCACCGGTGTTCTGCATAGCTTTGTACTCGCTTTTGTTTCGAGACTTCTACATCTGCTTTCCCATCTCTCCCACTTATCTCCAGGGATGGGTGGCAATTAGACCAGCTCCTCGGTATTAGTAGGTTTATCAAAATAACAAAAGGCTGTGTGAGGACTGTGAAGAATCAGCAGGTGGAAAGAGACACTGTAGGAAAGAGAAATTACTCTTGAGGCAAGGTTTATTTCTTTACTGTAGTATCATATTTTCCTCAGATTGTATTTATTTATATATAATCGTGGGAGAAAGGAATATGGAATGAATTAAAGTGCCAGGAGAGGAAGATTAAAAAGAGAGAGCATTCAGGTATTGCAAAAGAGAACTTGAAACTGCAACTGTGAAGACATATGTTAATGTACAAGCTGGTACTGAGGTTAATAATACATATTTATTTCCAAGGATAATTTGCTTTGAGGACTCTCCTCCACCTCCACCTTCTGTTGCTCTAGCAACACACTCCATGGAGCATGGCTACTGAAAATCCAGGAACAATTTCATCCATTCAAGTTTCATTTACCCCAGAAGCGTATCTGCTCCCTTACTTTTGAAAGGGAACATCACTACTGTCTTTCTTGAAGATTCTGTTTTTTCTAAAAAAGAGGGCATAATTTTGTGACTGAAACAGTTTCACATACAGAACTGACTGCTGTGTTAATTTTAATACTGCAGTACTTTCAAGGATTAATCAAAAGCCTATTCTGTTCTCTTCCCCAGGCATTCTTGAGAGCAATCTCCCTTTTTCCAAAGGCACAGCTACTTTTACTACAGTGTAAATAATTTATTAATTATCTAGATTAATGTAATAATTAATGCAATGATTTCTTGCTATAGAGAATATGTTTGGACTTGTTTTGTCACAAAATACTAGAGATTCAGCAGATGGTGAACATTTTGCAGAACAACCTTAGTAAGATAGAATACTTTGCAAAGTCACACGTGACAGATTCTTTATCTTGTCCCCAATTCCTCTGCAATGGAAATTGTCATTACAGAATCTGAGTTCTGCCAAACCTAGTTACACATAACACAGGAAAGGAAATTTTTCCAAATACTCTTGGAAATGTATTTAGACAGTTTATTTGGCTAACTTGCTAAAAACCAAATTACAACATCAATAAACAGGCTGTTAGGATATTAAGAATTTTTATAAAACTGAGAATTTTTATAAAACTAAGAATTAGAACTTGCAAGAGAAAAGAAAAGAGAATGAGGAGGGTAGAGATTTTCCTAATTCAAGAAACTAGTCATGAACACCACAGTAGTCATCATAAGACTATGAAAATAATTGGGGCATATTAGCAAAAACATATATTCTAACTCATTTAAATAAAATGAGTTAAAAACATATATTTAACTCATTTAAATAATTAAAAAGTAGTGTGACTAAATCTTTTGCATACACATTTTTATGGGGGGCTGTCTACAACCTGGATCCTCAGTTCTTGACCTCTACCTCATTGGCACATTTTGAGTTCTTCCACAGTCAGAAATTTGTTTGGAGTTTTTTTCAGGCTTCAGGTCCTCATGCACTCATTGCCCTGTGCTCAGAAATAAAGAATGGGAGTAAGCAATGATGAAAGCGATGGTTTGGCAGTTCTTGATGATAAGAACAGCCCACAGGAGGGGGGTGTAGTTTGACAAGCAGTCTTAAATCAGACATGCTGGCTAAACTAGCCAGTTTTGCTGGTTCGTGTACTCAGTCATAAAAAACTCCTTTCTCTCTTATATTTCGACTGACTCCTTTCTCTCTTATATTTCAACCTAAACAATTCATTACATGGCCTCATTAACAGTTGCCTTAGCCCAACTGAGAAGATTAGACTGAAATGAGGGTGGACTTTTAAAACCACTGTCAAGATTGGTGCTTACCAAATTCTGAATGTACAGACAAGTGCAGCTTAATGCATTTGTAACAATGAGGCTACATCCTATATGCAAAGACCACCCTTCTCAGGTCAAACCTGCCATCAGCTGTGCAGCGCAAACAGTTCATACCTCTAGAAGTGGATGTTCTTTCTGTGGAGCTTCCTATTCCTCACAAATGTTAATGTTATGATCACAACACCCATGTGTGTTTCTGTTAATTGAGAATCATTGCCTTCTCTTTAAGAAATGCCAAAATTATACAAGTGGGGATTGCAATATAACTACAATGTTACTCTTCCCTTTCTTCTGTGGCTCCTTCATGACTCTGACACCTGTTTATCACAAACAGTCCCTAGCCCAGAACATGTACCTCTAAAATAGCAGGAAGTTTTAATGTGAAGTTCCAACAGTGATACTGTTCCCTTCAACAGAAGAAAGACCCCTCTAGAACAGAATGGAAGTGAATAGGGTCATTTCTCACAATAGCACCACCTGGGGCACCCAAGGACAGAGCAGGAGGGATTTATCAGTCACCTTAAATATTTTGCACTGATTTACGAATGTTGACCTTAGGCAGCTCTTCCCTAGCAGTGTGTGCTGCTTTGATACTATATAGAGAAACTAAGTTTATGGCTGTATCAATATTGCTGGTACCTTTTTCTTTTTTTTTTAAAAAAGCTTTGGATTCTGCTTTGGGTTCCAAATTTAAATATGTTAACATTTAATTTGATGTATCCTTAGTCTGTTCCTCTGCTCCTTAGGAGTCTGTTCTACTTCTCCTTAGGAATTAATCAGTGCTGATATCTTCACAGAAGCAGGAGTTGAGTCTTTAGACTTTTTACATGTTTACATTTTTCTAACCTTCAGATAAACGAAGACAGAAAGCAATTTGTCCCAAGAACTTATAAAGGTACACTGTCTAGTACTGTATTTTGTCTGTAATGTCAAGAGATATTTCTACACTAAGATAGCTAGTGCTTATATGAAAACAAAAGAATAGGGACTAAATCCTCAATATTCTGGTCCCACCTGCATATTTGACTACACATCTTACATCACAGCTTCACAGGGATTTAAAAACTTACATGAAAGACCTAGATTCTTCTGCCTCATCAAAAACTGCAGTTCTACATGCAGACTTCTGTATCTATAGTTTCTTTGGCACAGGGAAAAGACCAGCCAATTTTCACATCACTATTGTTTTGTTATTATGTCACTAATTAACATAATAGCACACACATTGTTTGAAATGCAAGAAACAGTTAATAAACACTTGAGAACTATCACCTAAAGTGATAATTACATTGATGATCTCAGCCTTAGAAGTGTTCTTACATGTTGTTGTTCATATGTTCATATGAACCTTTGCTTTCATATGTTCAAGTTAAAACAGGCAAAGTGCAAGATTTTATGTACTTTTGCTTGAAATTTGGTAGGTGTAATTAAGACTGTTAACACAAGAATGTCAGATACTGGTTGTGCTTATTGGCTTAAGTTTAAGGTTAGCAGATCTGACTTGACTAAGCAATGTCTAATTATTTCAAGGCTAAACGTGCACTTTCACATCTAATTTTCATAAAAAACTCAAAGCTGGATTCCTGTAATGTTTACTGGCACCTTTTGAACTGAAACTTTTTGAACAGCCCAACAGCATAATAAATGACTTTTGATGAGATACACCATCCAGTTGTGGTGGAACACACAACATCCATTTGTGTGACATTCAAGGGGATGTATAGTACTCCTCTCCCTTTTATTTTCTAGCTGTCCTTGGTCAAGTGAAGCTTTTTTTTTTCAGGGATACATGGCATGGCCCAGATCTATGATTCTGTGGTTACCAAAACACAGGAGCATACTTGAATTTCAATTGTATGTTTCTGTGGTTCTGTTTATGCTGTGAAAAATGGTGGAATAATTAAACCAAGAAAATGAATATGATTTCCTCTAATACTCAACCTTTACAAATGCCAGATCTGGGAAAATCTAAAGCAGAAGCTATTTCCATAGACTAAGGGCATGTAGATCCATCAGTATCTACTTCTACTCAGGTAGCCCCTGAGCAATTAGTGTTAATATTTTGTAAAGATATTGACTTTTTGACAAAGACAAGGGCAGCTTTATGACTCAGCTCACTTAGACAGACATTCAAGGAGGCTGAAGAGAGTAACATTTATCAGAGCTGTCATTATTAGGCTGGGTCAAAGGCAATTCTCTTAAACAGAAACTATCACATAAAATAACCTATTAACTCATACCCAGTAGAGCACATCAGAGCAAGATTTGGAGGAAAACCATTTCCCAACAATCAGTTAAATCAAACTTTGCAAGACTAGCCAATAATAAATGAATTTATTTAAACTAGTAAATATAGTGTTTAAAACAATGCTTTCCCCTTTTCCTTTACATCAAATCAATCTTTTCCTGAAATCCACTTATTAAAAAAAAAAAAACTTACAGGAACTAATAATACAATTTGTGTCCTGGTCCTGTAGTTTTCTGATTTCAATGGGGGCAAAAACTCTTTTATAATCAAAGCCAGAGGCATGGTAAAAGCTGAACTACTCCTACAGCTCCTCTCTGAGGTGATCTCGCTTTGTAATGACAAAACCAATTACCTAAAGGATCATTGTCCCAGCAAATGTCAGTTTGTATAAACTGTTTATGTATGATAATTTTATTTCATTTGAATAAATTGTATTTGCATAAATGTAAAATATATTTCTTCAGAATTACTGTATGGAATTCTTTAAGTCCTCGAAGTCTCAGACTGTACCATCTCAGGAAGGTTCACGTGGGATAATGCAGGAACCAGCAAGGGGAGATAGTCTGTTGGACCTCACATTTACAAACAGGGAAGATAAAGGCTGGGGACAGTCATGGCTGTAGTGACTATGAGATAGAGTTCAGGATCTTATAAAGAGGAAACAAGGCAAATGGCAAGATCATAACCACTCCTTCAGGAAAGTGCACTTTGGCATCTTGAGGCATCAGCTTGGAAGAATTCCATGGGAGACAGCCCTGGAGAGAAGTGTCCAGGATCTGATTGATTTTCAAGAGTCAGCTTTTCCAAGCTCAAAAATCTCCACATAGAGGAAATCAAGCAATGGCAGGAGGAGCTCCTGACAAAACTTTGCCACAAAAAGGAAGCTCACATGAGGTGGAAGCAGGGACAAGTGAACAAGAGACACTGTCTGAGGTGCTGGGTTGGGGTTTAAGAAAGCCAAAGCCAATTTGGAGTTGATTCTGGCAAGATATGTGAAGGGCAACATAAAGGGCTTCTACAGGTCTATGAACAGCAGAAGACAAGGGAAAACAGCAGCCTAGTGCTGAATGGGGCAGGCAGGAGATCCAGTGCAAAGGACAAGGAAGAGGCAGAGGTACTCAATGGCTTTTCCATCTCAATCTTTAGAGGAAAGACTGGCCTTTAGGAATCTAGACCCATGGGAAAGACTTACATGGGAGGAAGGAAGATGTACCTTCCATTTAGGAGGCCCAGGTTAGGGAACATTTAAACAAACTGGACATACAAGTCTATGGGACACAACGTATGTGCCCACAAGGAGCAGTATGTGCTGAAGAATTTGTAAGGTCACTCTTGATAATTTTGGAAAGGTCACAGTGATTGGGGGAGGTTCCAAGGACTGAAATAAAGTAAATATCTTAAAAAAGGTTAAAAAAGGAGGTCCAAGGAACTATAGGCTGGTCAACCAGCCTCACCTCGATCCCCGGGAGGTTGAGAGAGCAAATAATTCTGGAAAACATCTACAGATGTTAGGAACACGAATGTGATTGGAAGTAGTCAGCATGTATTAATAAAGAGGAGATTATGCCTGCCAAACCTGACAGCCTCCTACAAAGAGATGACTGGCTTGGTGGACAAGGGGAAAGCACTGGCAGACAGCACAAGAGAATTTATTGATCTTGGTTTTGGCAAGTCTTTCAACAGTCTCCTGTAACATTCTTACTGATTAAGTACAAGCTACATAAATGGACAGTGAAACTGAAAACTGGCTGAACTGTCAGGCTCAAAGGGTTGTGATCAGTGCTAGGAAGTCCAGCTGGAGGCCCATCCAGCTGGAAGCCTGTTCCCTGTAATGTACACTAAGGGTTCATACTGGCTCCAATACTATTTAAGGTCTTGATTAATTAGCTGAACAATGGGTTAGAGTGCTCCCTTGGCAATTTTACAAACAAACTTGGGAGGAACGGTTGATATACCAGAGAATCGTGCTGCCATTTAGAGGGTGAGCAATGCATCTTTGTAGTAATGAAGACCAAGAGCCTCCTGGATGACATTAATAAGAGTATCTGCCACCAACAGGTCAAGTAATGTAGTAATGTGTTTATTCCCATCTATTTAAAACTGGTAATGCCACACCTGCAGTGTTATGTGCACCCCTGGGCTTCTCAGTACAATAAAGCAACGGGCATACTGGAACAAGTCCAGCAAATTGCTACACAGATGAATAAGGGATTATAGTATTTGTCATAGGAGGAGAGGCTGAGAGAGACAAAATTGGTTAGCTCAAAGGAAAGATGTATTTCTTCTGCTGTCACCTCTGAGTAGTACATGCAGCCCTGTTTTCTACAAGTCTTGTCAAGCTGATCCCACGCAAATGAGGTACTGCTCTTGGAGCAATTTAAATGAACAGAGCCATACCTTCTTTCCTGGTGATCGGATCTATGATCTAAGTCTAGCTTATGAAACTGATTCTTGGCAGGATTTCTTTAGTTATCACATCAGCAGCTGTGGAATGATAAAATATCTGTATGAATTTTTAGATTTCAGTCCACTCACTGCTTCTATATCAAGGTTTGCAGTTTCTGCTCCTAGCTGAATTCAATAAATACAGAGCAAAATCTTCTTTGCTTTGTTTTTAATTTGTCCTCAGAGATTTTGCACTGTCAGCCACCCTGGGGCCCTCTTCATGGTGACTCCCATATTTTCACGCACACTCACATAATCCTTACATACTTTACAGCCTCATCATGAGGCCTCTACAGAAAGTGACAGATTCAGGTTTGACCAATTTCAAAATCAAAAGGTAAGTGGATTCAGGAGTTACTGCACAGAGGAATGCTTTAGCTTCTGGGCTACTATGTAAAAGTTGATGACTGTACCATGGCTACCACCACTAATATGTTTTTGAATGAAATTAAATGTGACTGCTCACTGTGGGTGTACTGAGAGCCTCAGCTTTCCTAATGAACTGGGCAGACTTTGACTTGGGGGCACTTAATCTGTACATCTCAAATGGCCTGAATACACAGATGACTATATACCAAGACTTACCATAGGTTTTTGAGCCTGTTTAAAAGAGCTCTAGACAGAAGATAGAGTGCCTACAATATTTCAGTTACCTCATTGATTTAAATGAGTATACATGGATTTGTTTCTAGCAAGTGTAAAACAGTCCAGGTTTCAATTTTGTGTTATCTTATATCTTTCCTTAAGCGCTCTGTAAAATTAACAAATTTAAGAGCTAGAATTTTATTTTTAAGTAGATGAGAAATACTACATATACATTACTACTGATTAAGAGAAGCCATTGTGAAACTGCTCATGTTTACAGATATCAGTAATTGGCACAATCAGGACTACTTCCAAGCACACTCACTCTGATGCGTGAGTCACTGAATACTATTCCACTGTCAGTTTTATATCTACAGTTTCATATATATACAGTTTATATGTATATGATTGTACATAGTTCTTTTCCTTCAAAAGGTAATTATATTCAAACATTACAATATATTCAAAATCACAAATGGTATTTGTTTCATGGTTAGAAACGAAATATTTATAATTTCTTACTTTATTTACATTTGCCCCCTTTTCTGCATTAGGTCTCAGAAATTGTTGAGAAGCTTCCTGCAGCCTGAAATGACAGAGAGCACTGTAAAAAGGACACCCCTATTTTATGCCTAAAGAATATTGCTTAATAGGTATTAATCTGAAGAAATATATTGTACGGTAAGGCTTTTGACAGACTACCAACCTTCTGAACACCCAGAGAGCATTTAATTTTTGTCTGATCACAAGAACCTAATGTCACTGCACATGCTACAATGGAAACTCTAAGACAAATACAAAGCTTTGGCATCTGTGTTACCCGTACGTATCCCGTAGTGTCTGGTGTGGTGTTCACTGCTCTTCTAGTTTCTTGCTGCTCATCTCTGACCATAAGAGCTCGTCCACTTGTTCGTAATTCACCTTTTGTTTCTATCTGGAATGCTCCTACAGAACTTTGTACTGAAAGGACTGGAGTGCAGGTGGACATGAATTTTTTTCCTTTCATTGGAAGCACACTGAAGACATCCATTGGGCAAAACATCACACTCTTCTATCCAGACAGGCTTGGCTACTACCCTTACAAAAATGAAGTCACAGGAGAGGCATTCAATGGAGGACTTCCTCAACTCTCACTGCTGGAGAATCATTTAAGAAAAGCCAAAGAGGACATCCAGTTCTACATTCCTTCAGATGAACAGCTTGGATTGGCTGTCATTGACTGGGAAAACTGGAGACCCGTGTGGATAAGGAACTGGGGATCAAAAGACATTTATAGACAGGAATCCATTGAACTGGTTCAGCAGAGAGACCTCAGTCTATCTGAGGCCGAAGCCAGAACTATAGCTAAAATGGAATTTGAAGCTGCAGCAAAATCATTCATGTTGGAAACTTTGAAGCTGGGCATAGAAATGAAGCCAAATCGTCTGTGGGGATATTACCTTTATCCAGACTGTTATAACTATGATTACAAACAAAACCCACATAATTATACAGGAGCCTGTTTAGATATTGAAATAGAAAGAAATAATGAGCTTAATTGGTTATGGAAGAAAAGTACAGCACTTTATCCATCTGTCTATCTAGAGACAGCTTTAAGATCCTCCAGAAATGCCCAGCTCTTTGTTCGCAACAGAGTTCAAGAAGCCATTAGAACTTCCTATGTCTCTAATTCTACTCATCCCCTTCCAGTTTTTGTATATACACGTCCAGTATTCACAGACGTCTATGAGGAATATCTCTCTGAGGTGAGTGAAGCTAGACCCTAAATATTTCAAATTTATGTGGAAAGAAATTACCAGGTGACACTTATTTAGCAAATATGCTAACTTGTATCAGAAAAAGGTGTGCAATTTTATATAAAAAATTAAATTCATCCATCAAAGAAATTTGATCAATCAGAACACTGAGGTCTATTTTCAAACCTGTCTCATTATATTTATCAAATAGTGTTTTATTCTCTGAGTTGTCCTCACATGTAACAAAATATTTCAAAGTTAGAAAGCATATTTAGTACATTAAGTCAGAGGAAAGAAATATGGGTAACCTCTTCCAAAGAGAATTATTAAAACTGGGCTGATCTAATGCCTGCATTTTAGGTTATAGGAAAAAAAATACAATAAAATGGAGTCTTTCTTTCCCTAAAAAGTGTTAAAAGCTAGTTAGAAAATTCTGTCCTTAGTTGTACTTGGGTAGCTTTCTAAATGGTATTTCAGCATCTCATGGGTTAGTTAAGGTTAGGCTCTGATTAAGATCCAATCATCTTATTGCAGTTCTGGCTATACTTTTTCCTTCACAGTTTTATAGACACTCACCCCATCAGAGATACCATCGATCTGGGGAATCTCTTCCTGGTGTTCCAGGATATGAGGAAGGGGAAGTTAGAGGCTGTGGTCCTGCTGATGGCATTGTAGCTGGTGTCGTTTCATATTCTCGATAGAACATCAGCAGGCATTCCCCCCAGGCTGTGTATACTATCAGGGAGCAAGGGGTAATGTCAGAGGCCCTGCTGGGATCCTACTTAATAATTTAATTCCTATAATCTTTACATTAATCCTTTTCTAGTGTTGTCCTCCCATAGTAAGTTGTTTTTATATTATTCTTTTCATTACCATAGTCCTCTCCCATCCAGATAGGCTTCAACATTTTGCTAGGACTGTGTTAATAGCTGACCCTAAAAGGAGAACTGAACAGAAACAAATTTCCCCAATCAATATCTGTAAAAGGCCAGAGCCATTCTCTGGAGAAGAGAGATTCTTGCTGGTGAAAGCTCTTTCTCTTGCTACTTTTCTGTTTTAGCACTTCCTGGTAACTGGAATAAAGTTTAAAAAAAAAAAAAAAGCTGTGCTTTCCACATCTTCTTCCCACAACATTACTGAAACCCATTGCTACCAACTCTGAGCAGTAAGGAGGCAATGCAGCAAAATAAACCTTAGAATGGTTGGAGGAGTGTATGTCATATGCCTAACCACTGGCTCAGTTTTACAGCCTTGTTTTTCTAACAGATGACATATATAAATTGGATATAGTTGGCAACATTTTCTGGCATCACCTGTGCAATTCAATCCCAGAATAAAATTGTGCAGTTGAGAGTAAAACATTTGCACCATGTATAATTGCTTGCTGTCTTCAAAATAGTTATTTTGGATATGCAATTTCTATATGCATTATACCTTTTGCCCTTGTGTTAGTATGATTCTTTGCACATTTTCCCTCAGGATGACCTGGTAAATACCATTGGAGAATCTGCTGCACTGGGTGTTTCTGGAATTGTGATCTGGGGTGATATGAATTTAACACAAAATAAGGTATGCCAGATCAATTATTATATGAAAATTTTAAGAAGCAATAAAGTGGAGAGGATATAAAGCATTTTGATTACTTACATCATATCTTCTACTTTTAAAATGATGATTCCATATTGCCAGTAGCTTTCTATAGTCAAAACCCAAGCACATCTGAGGCTTATGAAGATCATCATTGACTTCACAGAACAAGAATTCAATCTTTTAAAGGATCAGTGCTGTTGGCCCTGAGCAACTGGACAAACTATCATGATAACTGTAGGCAAGTTAGCACTTGTTTAATTAATGTAAGTAAAGAATTGCTATATCTTCTTTACATTCCAGTCATGAGATAAAGAAAAAATTACTTGGTTTTGCCCAGAACAATTTTTGGAAGACCCTTCTGCTTTTTGAATGCACTTGGTAATAACATTTAGAGCGCTAGGAGGAATCAGTCTGTAAAATTTCAGCCCTAGCCTGTTCTGTGTGCTGTTAAGTACTACTTCATTTAATTGTATGAAAGATCTAAGTCAGAAGAGGAAAAAACCTCTAGGTTATTTTAGGAGGGGGAAATACATAGTTTGAGAAACACTATTACAAGGATATTTCAAAAAATCTTTCTAGCTAGTTCATTCATAACCAGGCAAGTTAGATATAATGAACTAGTGAAGTCCTTTGTGTTCAAAGAACTGAAACTCTTCAGCCCTGCCACACCTCCTGTTACAGAAAGCATGGCCAAATAAACCTCCACAGCTCTGTAAGAGTCTTATTCACCAAGGCATTCCACTTTGACTTTTTTGTATGTGCCTGCCCCTGAGAAAGGATATCAGGTTGCACCTAGAACTTTTTTGCCCATTATTCCAATATTATAACATAGATGAGCAGCAAGTTTTATTACCTGAATTTTGAAATTCCTGTTAAATGAACTTTCCACAGCCCAGTCAGACTATGCATTTGTGCACTAATTGCACCTGTTTTTTTACAGCTTTCACATTAACTAGCCCTTCAGAAATGAAATATTATTGTAACATCTACAGCAACTACACAACATAAATTTGCTGTGATCCTTGAATTTTATAACAGCTTCTCAGATAAACTTGTTTCCAACAACCAGTTATAGCTATTATCAAAACCTCAGGAGAAACAATTATAAATATACACTATGGTACTGTTATTGGAATGATAGCATTTTAATGGTTTCCATACTAAACTACAGAGGTATGATGCTCTTTTCACAGAATACCTGTAGAATTCTGGACAACTACCTCAGAAAGACTTTGACCCCATACCTCATCAACGTCACAATGGCAGCCAGAATCTGTAGCCAAGTGTTATGCCAAGACTCTGGTGCTTGTGCACGGAAAAAATGGAATTCCAGTGACTATCTTCACTTGAACCCTGAGAATATTGTAATTCAAATGACAAAGGATGGGAAATACAGTCTGCAAGGGCAACCATCATTTCAGGATCTGCAAACATTGATAGAAAAATTTGATTGCCACTGTTATGCAGGGCACAGCTGTGAACCTAGAGCTGATATCAATGACATCCATTACCTCCATGCTTGCATTTCAGAAGATACTTGCATTCAGACATCCCCAAATTCCTTTTCTAACATAGAAGCCTCTGAAGAAAAGATCCTGTCTAACAGAACTGCATTTTCATTTGCCTCTGAGAGTAAGGTGACATTATCTACACATCCTGAAATAGAAGATTTCCAATCTACCTTTGGAAATAATACACTTAATATAACAACTGCAGAATATAACACTGTCATAGCTGCCAGTAGATATGATTTAGAAGCAAATGATACTCGTACTTTCAGTAGCTCTTCATCCTATAAGATAAAGATGTTTAATCTGTTTTGCTTAATTGTACTTTTGAGAACCTTAATACAAATGACCCATGAAAGTGAGAATATTCTTTTCCCTGGCTATGTTTGAAATTCTAAAGGTTTTATTTACAAAACAAACAAACAAACAATTTCCTAAAGGCTTATGGTCTTATCTGTATCAGGTAACTTTTCATAATTCATAGATGACACTTCAGCTTGAATGTATTTCTTCAGTTTAGTTCTATAAACTACTATTTGTGCCAAAGACATAGTGGTCTGTTATACTGACTATACTATATGAGAGGATAATCCAGAATACAAAACATTTTCTACAGTTTACATTTTTTACTGTTATATTTAAAAAAAAAATTGTGACAATGCTGTTTTGTGTACTTCCAGTCAAGACAGTTAAATATATAATACATAAAATAATTCATCAGGTTTGATGCTCTATGCAAGAATTAATTTCATTCCATATGAATGGAATTAGCTCTTAAAAATATTTGGTTTAACTTTAAATCTGTGGGACTTTGTAGCATAAAATTTATCTTATGTAATATTTCTCCACTTTTCATAATATCTATAGGGACACTGTGTTTTTTCTTGTAATTAAATATATTTCTAATTCTTCAAAAGGTTCTTACTTTAATGTAATTGTTGACTTCAAATATTACAGCTTCATTAGTTAAAATTTGAGCTGTAATGGTTTATCCTTTCTTCTCACGAACTCTCCCCCTTATTTCAGATGTCCCTTCCTTGGCTTCCAGTTGTTTTATCTGGCCAATGCTGACAACTCATCTGCTCTGCTTCTGCACTCCCTGCCAGCACTGGTCACCAGTCCCAGTTTCCCCATCCAGCCATCCCTAGCAATTGGATAGGGCTGTATGAGCCATTTGGACAAAAGTCTGTGAACATGGGATTTTATGCTTCATTATTTCCTGAGCATATTTTCTTTGGTGGAAACCAACTTGCTCCTCAGGAAAAGCCAGCAGTGGAGGCAGCAAGATGAGTGACTCTGAGGACCTGGGACTCCCTTTATTCACTTCCCAGTGAATAAAGTCTTGATCCAGTCTGCTGACAGAACTGAGAGTATTTGCTTAATACTATTCCATTGCCAAAAGCAGTGTGAAAGTAGCAGAGATACCTCAGAAGAAAAGTACTCCCAATATCATATCAGGAATCTGGTTATGATTTACATATAGTCAGTTTAAGCATTTAGAAGCAATTAACAGCAGTTTATTTGATAAAATAACCTTTTCAAATTATTATGTCAGGTGCTCAGTAGACAGTTTGACTTCTGATGAGTGAAGAGTGGCTGCTGGCATGGATACATTAAAAAATCTCCCTTGAGCTAGGCATGATCTGCATAAATAATTCACCCCCTTCCACAGATAGAGCCTGCCTCACTAGTGAAAATAACAATGATTTCATAGTAGCCATTTGTTTATAAAAAGTTCATTCCTTAATCCAGCAGAAAACACAAATTATATTCATTCTCTTTGAATTTTCAGGTTGTTGGTCATAACAGAGGTGCAGAAAAATAGATGAAGCCTTTAGACTTAACATGGAGAAATAGTGTTTTATGGCTTTTGAACAGCAAGTTATCAAGAGGATGTGACAATTTTCTCATCCCAGTTACGGTGATAAGTCCACGAGTCAAAGCTATTTCTGCCATTAATGTTTCAAGTGGAATCACAAATATAAATATATATATATATATGTAACAGACTGCTCAGCAGAAAAGAATCCAGCTGGTTTTGATCACCTTTGTCAAAACATGCTTTTTCACTGGAAACATGACTGGTAATATCTTAGCAAAACTTTCATGACTTATATGAAGTTTGATTTTTTTCAGAATGCCTTACCATGGCTAAGATTTTATGCTGGCACACAGAGTTCTAGTTTAAAGGCTGTGCAATTTTGTTAAATGTCTGGCAAAGCTTCCTGAGATCAGGCTTGTTTCTATCCAGAGCTCTGAAAGACACTGGATCTATAGCACTTTGTGCTAAGACCACTTGCAGGTTCGCAAAATCTACAAGTCTTGCCGTAAATATTTTCATTATCAGCCAAGTAATAGCAAGCAAAACACTTGTGATGGAGAAAGCAGGAAATCACCAGAAAAGAAAGAATGAGAAGTTAAAATCACAGAAGAGATGAAACAGAGCACCCAGGACCACCTAGTGGACACAGAGGAAGTTAACTGCAAAACCGAGAGTGAAGCTGTGGAGATAGACCAGTCTCTTCCCATTCAGCAGTTTTTATCTACCAAGTACTTAATGTTAAAAACCTTTCCCCAAGGCTCACTGTAAAGATAACAGAACACAATAACTGATATGTTAGACCTACTCATCTAATCCCATCTCTTTTTTTTTTTTTGAGAGCAGCCAGGACCAGAAAAGTAAAAGGAAGGTGAGAGGAAAGCAGACTATTGCAATAAACTGTGTCTTCCTAAGATGCATTTATAAGTATCTATCTATCTTGTGCTCTGATGCATACTTTACCAACCCCCTTTTAAACGTTCATTCAGGATTGTTTTTGTTATCTATACGTATCTGCCATTCATGCTTGAAATCTTACAAACTTCAGGAATTAGGTCTGATATGTGTTAAATTACAACATTTTCCAAATATATTATTTTGCTCTGTATTACATTTGTCTTACCTATACTCTATGATTAAGAGTCACCATGGAATCAATGAGTCTCCATGGAGTAAAAGCAGAAAAGAAGGAAAGGGGTGCTATGCCTTGCATTGCTGGTGACCATCTTATGTTCAAAGCCAAACTTGTATTCTCCCAAAGTGGACCCCCTTCCAAAAATATTTCCTTCCCTTCACTGTATTTCCTGTAATCATTAGTTAGCCTTACAATTTTAATTTCTTATGTTCTTGTATTTTTCAAAAGATTAAATACTAGAGGAACAGTTCACTTTGATTGCCATTCATTATTTCGTACTTCTGTTCTAGGCTGAACTCAGACTGGCAATACTTAAGGACAGGGAAATGCTAATGTGGGTTTGATGAAAGAGTCTAAGTGAAAGCAGTTTAACTACCTGGAATGCCCTCCTTCAATGTCTAGACATTTTGCTAAAATTTTAACTGAAATTCTGCTTTTCTGTCTGAAGAATCTGAGTCTGATTTATTGTGTTGCTTATCCTGGGACACTTAAAGATATTGGCACTTCAAAGAGAGATGGCAGTTGACACTTAGAGAAACTGAACAGGAGTGAAACATAGTCCCTGTCTTACATGTTTTTTGCTTTTCTGTATTAAAAATAGCAACATGGAGAGATATTTTGAGAGGCCAGTAAGACCACTTTGTAGACAGCATAGAATGTGACTAGCATCTCAAAGAATTCAGCAAAATTTGCTTTAATCCCTGCATCACACTAAGACACCATGTTGTATATATATCAGCAAAGAATTGTGTGGAAGATTTTAGACCTGTGCAATAGGTACTAGACAACTCCCAGACAGATTAGATTTGTACATGTACCTATCCATCACTTTTCAATACCAACAACAAGACAGCAAAGACAGTTGTATAATTTTAAAACATATTCAGTTATGGAGCACTGATGACCTTTTTAAGATGACAACTAAATTCCATCCTTCAAACATGCATACCTAAAACTTGGAAGATTTTTCACAATGTGCTTGTGTCAGCTCCTTTGCACTGGCAGACTCCCATTCTGCCAAACCAGAACAGCCTGCAAAACTAGGGTCTGAGATTTCAAGTTGGAGTAATGAGTTTCTTTCAAAAAAATAACATTGATAGAAAAAAATGTTTATTGCATGCCTTAAAAAAAAAGAAAATAATAATTACTGCTTTATTTAACAACAACTTCTTCCTTAACATTTTGTTGTTGTTCTTTCTTGGCATTTTTTTTCTCCTGTGCTACTGAAAACCATTGTATAGGTGGCTGGAAAGAGATTCAAAAAGTTTCCTAGTCTAACTTCATTCCTTACCACTGCTAAGTGATTCCCAATGTATGGCTATCCCAGATCCTTCTGTGTGTTTTTCTGAAAAGAATCCATTGAAAATTAACCCTGCCTCATGATATTTTTCATTATGATGATGGTCATGTAAACAGGCCATATTCAAGATCAATCCTAAGCTACTGTGTATACCAGACAAGGATCTGGGTTTTTATAGAACCGTTCTTTTGTGTAGCTGTTCTGAACCTTTTGCAGCTACCTTTCACTGCCAGTACTACTCAAGACTGCAAAGGCTTCCATTTATTGTCCCCTTGTTATATACAAGAAAGTAAAGGGCAAGGAGGTAAAGGGCACCTATCAATATTTGCATCCTTAAGGGAATAACTTTGGATTTCATTATGCTCACTAATGTGTTATCAGCATCATGGTATATTGATTATAGTTCCCCTTGGTCAGTAGTAATTAGATGACATTTTTCAGTGTATGCTTGTATAACCCTTAGTTTATAACTGATAAGGTATTTATTGATTAGCAATCAGACACAAACAGACAGTATGAAAATTAATGTGAATCACTACTTTATATATTCAGCCAACATTCTGGCTCTGTGCACACAATTCCAGATGGTCATGTTCAGTGGTATATACAGGTGGACACTAGACAACATGCAGTCACCTGTTTCTGCCTTTGTTTTCATATCAGGAAATATATTTATTCAACAGAACTTCAAAATCCGGCAGAAGAAATATACTATATTTTGGCAGTCTCATGGAGGACACTGCTCCCTCAGGCTAATAGCAGGTTGAGACAAGATGACAGCTTGCCTGTGTCAAGTGGTGATTTCCTGAGGCAGGGACATAACAACCACCCATTTAAAGGGAGGCTAAGGGCATCCTGCAGTCCCAAAATGATAAAATGGTTAATGGCACAACAAAGCACAAAATACCTTACTTTTTGGGCAGCCAGTAATTAAGGGTGCTGGACTAATAACAGACTTAGGCTGTCTGTAAATCCTATGCATTGTTTCAGCATGAACTGCAGAGACCAAGTCTAGGTATTCAAATCACAGTATTTTTGAGTTAAAAACCTTAATCTGACCTGCTCTACCAGCATAACAATCCTTACAGGAATCCTTTTTCACCTCTTCCCTCACTGGAGTGTGACTAGAATTTAAGGTACATACTAAAGAGCCTCTGAGGCTCCAGCCAGCAGAGGACATGGATGATGCATGCAGACACCAGTGGGTACATCACAAGGCGCTCACTGAAAAGTTCAACACAGTCTTTCTGTTCCCTTCAGCAACACAGCTGCTTGACTCTGGCCTACAAACAGAAAAGAGGACTAGTCACTCCCTAACACAGTGACTCAATGGCAGAAAAGATGCACAACTTATTCGACAGGTTTTTTTCACAAACAGTTGGTATATCAGGACAAACGTGAAAATATGAGTGAGATATTACCTCTTCTCATACTCTCCTCTCTGGAGATTTCATTCAGCTGAAGTTTTCTTCTCCTTAAGATCTGCCCAGGGAGGCTGTGGAGTTACCATCCCTGGAAGTGTTCAAGAAACGACTGGACATGGACTTAGTGCTATGGTCTAGTTGAAAAGGTCAAAGGTTGGACTTGATGATCATGGAAGTATTTTCCAACTGTAATGATTCTATGATCTTCAACTGTCACTAAAATGCATGCTTAAACTACAGAGAATGTCATCTGATCTCTGGTAGTGCTCTGAAATACAGATCTGAGTCTCAAATACTTCGTTCCTCCCCAAATGTGAAACATCTGGATATGCAGCGTGAATTCAGGTCAAGTTCTGCTAACCATGTGTTTATAGCATCACCACAATTTCACCAGAAACATAAGATACATTGTTATATAGCACAAATAAGTCTTTGCAATGGAGTAAGCTGCTTTAGCACCCCTTTAGAGACAGAGCACTGGAAGACCCAGTAAGTTTAGTGCTGCCTGGTCCCGTAACACTGCTAAACTGGTCCTGCATTGTGTAAATCTCAATAGACAAGACAGAAAAGTGAAATTCTTTATCAGTAGTAAAATGTTTCCCAGAAGGATTAAGTGACTTTTCTACAGTCACACAGGATAACGAATTGTGGCCCCAGGTCAGGCTTTTAGCGACAAGAACAAATGTCCTCTGAGCTGGTAATTTTAGCAAGGCAGCAATATTTTTACATATAATATTCTATTACCAAACTGCCTGTAAAATAAAGAATTGCCTTTCATAATCATATAGCTTTGCAAAAGATGTAACAGACTTTAGAACAATGTAACAGACCTTTGAACTGGGACAAAACCTCCAAGACTTTTTCATGTACTTTTTTGACCCCTGGATACTGTAAAAGACTTCAGTCATTGCACAATTAAATTAATATTTTAGAATTTATCTGTACATCCTCTGCCAGCCTTTTATGAGGATATGCCCAAAATGTACTTTTTGAGACTATGTTACTGTATCTGCAATATATTGCTTATTAAACTTCCATCACTATGAGCCTTAAGTACTATTGAAAAATCTAATATTTCTTGCAAAAATTCTAGAGACTGCTCAATTTTATGTGAGTTTTCACCCATGCAGTAATCAGAATCACTTCATTCCCAGAAACCACTCTCACAAACAGATGGTCTTTATTCCACACATCACCAGTGATGTATGGAGATGGTGGAAATTCTTACATTTATCAGCTTTAAGGCAGCCAGAAACATTTCACCTATTCACCCAAAATTTGGTAATTGCTTTGGCCAAAGCAAACTTTTAAAAATAAAAAGATACATAGCAGAAAAATAATTAAAAAAAGTGCCTTCTTTTGTTTGAGACTTGCCACTGAACACAAAATCAGGAGGTCAGCTGACATATTTAAGAGAAGCAATGAAAAATAATCCCATTGGGTAGCAGGGCCAGCTCCAGTGTCCAATTTCCTTTTGGAAATGCACAATTAAATTTACAAAGGCAAATAAATGAGTATCTGTAAAAAAAAAAAAACTGTTAGAATTACATTTTGACTATATCTAATACCGAGGCATGAAAAAACATGAAGTTTTTCACCTCTACAGCTAGCCCAGAACCAACTGCTCTTCAGAGCAGTCTCAAGACCTTTCAGATTTTGTGGCCTGACTGACGTAACCAGTGAGGTTTTGTCGCAAACCTCATTCTCTAAATTGCTGAATTATGTCTCTAAAATGACCACAAAAACCAATTTCAAAATGTTTTGATGCAATTTGCTATGTTTCAATAGTAGAGGTATCCACATTCAATGTGTGCCTTGTTTATACTTGTATGAATGTCAACCAATACAACCAGCACTGTAAGCTTTACAGAGCATCACATATAATTTCAGTTACAACTTCAGAGACTGGCAGATGGATCCAGGTGAAGTGTTAGCTCTGTGTTTATGGATAAAAAAAGCCTTTCCCTAACGCTGTGTGGCAATACTGTATGCTAATTGTTACTTATCCAATGCGGGCAGAAGATTCCTGGTGAAGTCGAATATCCTGTCATTGGCCACAATACAAAACTACTGTCACAAGCATCTCTTGAGGCAAGGAATCATATTAAGCATGACTCTCCAAAAATTGTCACAGGAGAACAGAAATAAAACCATGTTCAGCCCTGGACCTGAAAGCCTCTCACTACACGACGAACAATTCAACAAGAGTTTCATGGGAAGAGTGGAGGTCCTAACCCAGGGGTGTGAGAACTGCCATCGCTGGAGGTGAAGGACCTAGGAAATCGATCCTGTCAAGCAGCCCACGCCCGACAATTCTTGCAAGCCAGTGCAGCAAGCGCGGCCCTCGGCCACCCTTGCTCGATCTGGGATGCTGTACAGTCCACCCATGGCGCAGGTCTGTCCCATCCTGCCGCACTCCTCAGGGATCCGCTGCTCACCCCATGGGATCCCCGCGGTGCCCGGGGCCGCCCCGCCGCTCGCTGGGGCTCGCAGTGTCTCCGTGCGCCGCCTCAGGCCCTCAGGGCCGCTCACACTCCCCCCGCCCGCCATTCCGTGAGGGAACCGCGCCCCGCCGCTCCATCACCGCCCCCGGCCAGCGCCGGCCGCTCGCTGGGGCTCGCAGTGTCTCCGTGCGCCGCCTCAGGCCCTCAGGGCCGCTCACACTCCCCCCGCCCGCCATTCCGTAAGGGAACCGCGCCCCGCCGCTCCATCACCGCCCCCGGCCAGCGCCGGCCCCTCGCAGGGCGCTGCCGCCGCTCCCCGCCCGCCCCGGCCGGGCCGGAGCGGCCCAGACCCCTCCCCTGTCTGCGGCGAGTGGCAGCGGAAAAGGGCGGCGGCGCCGTCACGTGAGGGCCCTGCCTGGCGCTCCGCTCGCCGCGGAACCCCGCCGCTGCTGCCGCTGCTGCCGCTGCCTCCGCCGGGCCCGTCCCGAGCCCCGTCAACTCGCCTCGCCTCGCCTGGCGCTCCCATGCCCAGCAGCGAGGCGGTGCCGCTAGGGCTGGGCGCCTGCCGCAGGTCGGGGGCGCTGGGCGGCATGCTGTCGCTGGTGGCGCGGCTGCTGGAGTGGCTGCGCTCGCTGTTCTGGAAGGAGGAGATGGAGCTCACCCTGGTGGGGCTGCAGTACTCGGGCAAGACCACGCTGCTCACCGTGCTGGCGGTACGCGGTCCCCGGCCCGGGGCAGGGCAGGGGCAGGGCAGGGCGGTGCGGGGCCCGCCGGAGGGGCGGCCGGCGCGGGAGCGATGCGGGCGTGGCCGCCCGGCAGAGCTGGAGGGGCCTCTCGCCCGGGGCCGCCGCTCCGCGCCCATTCTCCGGCAACAAGTGCGGGCTGTGCCGCCGCTTGTCATGGGGTACCGCGGCGATGCGGTGGGATGCCGTGGGAGGGGGGCGGGCGGCGGCATGGGGCAGCTCTTGCGTCGTTTGCAACCTCGAGAATTTCACAGCAGGCTCAGGTGGGTGTGGAAGTGTTTTCAGAGAGAGAAAGAAGATATCTCCTATGTATGACCGCAAAGCATGCCTATCTCGGAGCAGATTCATGGGCATGGGCTCTTGCCGTGATCCAGAGTTGGCTTTTCGTGGCCAGTGTATCCCTAAATAAAACATTTTGTGTCCCCCAAGGCCACAACTTGCCTGCCACTGAATTTTCTCCTCCCATCAGTTGCATCAATATTAATGCCTCCCACAATTCCTCCAAAGCTCTTTTCCAGCATTCAAGCCTGATTCCAGCATTCCCTGTGGTGATGGCCTTGCAGCCTCTAATACCAACACCTACCATGATATTTTCCATTTTGTCACCGTGCTGAAATACGTTCTTCATCTTGGTATGCTGTGCCCTCCAACCTGCATTTGGGTCCATCCCAAAGATTTCCATCGGAAGATGAAAGCAAATATGTATATGTTACATGTGCTTACTGCTAATCATGAAGCTTAGTGCATACCCTTTTCTGCAAGGTGATCTCTCCTGTGAGGTGGATCGCATCTTCACGTGCCATGAGATAAAAGTTCCCAGATGTTCTTCAGTCCTTATCTTGAAAAGCTACTAGATCATGAAACAAAAGCAGACCAGGAGGTGTATGGCCTAAAGTCAAAGAGGTTGAGACAATGAAAACATGAGTATATGGTATTCGTTACTTGCTTTTGTATATGATTATAGATTAAGGGAAAAATAGGAGTTTATGCATTAGCATGAGGGAAGAAGCGGAGAGAGCAGGAGGAAAAGCAATGCGGTAGTGCAAGTGCTCAATGAAAATATGTTTTGGGTGACATCAGCAATCAGTGAACAGAATATACCTGTAGCTGGCATTTTAGTTGGTTTGTTAGGCACTTGGGTGGTCGTAGTACCACAGGCCTCAGTGCTTCTCATGCCCACTGGAAGTGTGCATCTCCCAAAGCTGGGCCTTGCTGAGGAAAGGGGAAAAGGCATGAGGGATAACATTGCTTCTTGGATTGTTTTCTTGAACAGAGCGAAGAAGAATAGAGCAGTTCAGAAGTGTGTGCTGTCAGAGTTTATGCATGTTCATCCACTCCCTTGTACTATACCATCTGTGGAATGGTGTCGTAGGTGTTTGTCTCTCATGCTAATACCTTGAACACCAGAGCACTCCTGTTACTGCAGGTCTGATTTTCCCAGCAGATGTATTTGCTTAAGAATATTCTACAAGGCATTCATGTTTTCTGACTTGGGGAGGGCCACAGATTGCAGGTTTTGAATCTTTCAGTCTGGAGATGACATGCCATGATAATGACCAAAGAAAAGTGGTTGGAGAATTTGGAAAAAATTATTCAGGATAAGGCAATGGATGATAGCTTACTCTTGAGTACTGTTGATACAGGAATGGTAAATAGGTTGGAAACTCTATGTGTGTTTGTGTATATGTGACTAGAATATGACAAGATGAAAATAACTATTGTGAAATAGTGGCTACTTAAAATGCAAGCTGCAGTGAATCAAGAAAAAAATTTATAGGAAATGACTACTTTTTTCCACTTTGCAGTAGCATTCAAAGATCCTATCATGCTAACACTGAATAAACACTCTTTGAGACAGTCTCTCCCCTCAAGAGTTTGAGCCATATTTAGTCCTCTGTTACAAGTGAAAACCTTGGATAATGTCACTGCCTTTTACTGTGGACATGCACTGATGTGATGGAGTAGAATGTGGCCCATGGTTGTTGATATGGTAGGGGGTAATGACTGTGCTCATTATCAGTTCAATATTCAGCAACTTTTAGAGGACATCACAAACTTTTTAGCATCAGTTGTTTTTCATCTGCATCAGGATGTAATCTGTTTTTTACTGAGATATGACAATAAACTTTTTTGCACATTTTATATATTCACAAAAATAGGTAATTTGTCATGTAAAACCTCCTTAGCAAGCAAAATGGAACAGATTTTTTTACTTTATGGTGCTTACAGCACTCAAACACTGTAATGAGAGCTGTTAGACTAATGTGGGCAAAAGCTTCAACCTATTACTTTCTTTTCTTCATTGTGTGGGAAAATAAAGAACTGAAATATAATACTTTCTTTGTAGCTGGTTCCATTCAATCAGAATGGGAAATTTTTACAGGAAAAGTCTGAAGTCCAGTGAACGGGTTGCTAATTCTTTACATTCTATCCTCAACACCAGAGCAGTTATGATGGTTTGGGGTTTTTATTTATTTATTTTTACCTTCAACTTTAACATATTACATATGATGTATAATTTGCTGACAAAAGCAGAATCCTGACTTTCTGTGAGTTTGTTTAAACAATAGCCTTCTGAGTCAGCTGTCTGATTTTCCTGTCCTTGAGTAATGATTCTACATTTTCAGGGTGTATGTGTTCACACGTGTTTATATGTCAGTCCTCTGCAAATAAATGTACTTCATAGGCTGCATCCCTCCTTGCCCATATACACATATTTTCTTCCAGAAAAAAACCTTAGGGCACATGGAATGAAGAGGTGAATATGGACAGATAGATGCAGAAGGGCAGTGGCAAGTCGAGAAGGTCCTGCCTTCCTTGCTGGATGACTCAAAAACCAGGACAGCTGCATAGGTTGCAGAGAGTGCCTGGGCCTCTATGTAGATGTACCTTAAGTAACTAACTGCATATCTTATTGTACCATGCTTGGGAGACACAATAACGTGTTAATGATAGATTTTCAAGCGAAGAATGAATAATGAGTTATCTGCTTAGATTTGAGTTTGTCTTTCTCCTCAAAAGCTGTCTTCTGTAATGGGTGGAAGTCTGTAAGATTCCTGTTGGCATGATGGCAAGTCTCTCTGTTGTGAAGATATTTCTCTGTACTGGGGAAGGAGGCAGCACTTTGGTTTTATGGTTGGGGGTTTATGATGTGCTGAGTTAGTATGTTGTATTCTTCTGTCTTAATGTCATTCTCAGCTTTTATGGGGGGACTCCTCTCACCTACTCAGGAAGAAAGGATTACATAGTACTCTGTATAAGTAATCCTTTGCTATTTTTTATCTTTGAAGTTAAACCATTGGTAACAGTAGTGAGAAACTACAGGAAAATATCTTGGTATAGTAATTCCTATAATGTTTTATCATATTGTGGGTTGAACTAGATGACCTTTTACAGTTTCTTTCAACTCAAGGCATCCTATAATTCTGTATTTTGGCCATGCTCTTTCTGGTTTGCTGAAAGATCAGATGAAGAATTATCTGAAGTCTCGTGGTTTGTGGGGTGATCTTTGTTGCTGAAGAGAATAAAAGATCATTTAAAGGAGATGAAATGAGCAGTCTTCCTTGGCGTGACAATGCAGTAATTGTCAGTGCTGGCCAGTGGTCTTGCTGAAAATTAGTGTGATATTTTACAGTGTTGTAAAATAAAAATTTTTAGATTGCAAATGTGAACTTTTCTTGCTTGTATCAACTGTTTTATAATAAATATAATTTTGGTTTTGTATTCTAGTCGGGGCAGTTCACAGAAGATATGATTCCTACAGTAGGCTTCAATATGAGAAAAATAACAAAAGGAAATGTTACCATAAAGGTAGGTTTGCATGTTCGAATTAATACAGAGTGAATAAATAATGGAGTAATTTCAACTGGAAATATGAAAGCATAGCACATTTCATTTAAGATTATGGGATCATTTCTCCGTTTTTGTAGCTCCAGAGTAACTTCTTTTAAAGCAAATGGTCATGTATTTTTCTGTTACGTTAATCTGTTTTATTTCATTATATTCCATGCCAGGCAGAAGCTTTGTTGCACTCTTTTGGGCTAGAAAGGTCATACAATTTTGAGATACTAAGGTAGTTGAGTTGACTTCTGAGGGGGAATCTCTGCTCTCTGTCTCTCTCTCCCTCTCTCTCCCCTCCCTCACAACTCTAAGTGAAATCTGAAGCAACTTGACTCCTAACGTTCGTATCTCAGCGGAGAGTGCGGTTTAGCTCACAAGGTAGCTATGCTGAAATAGAACATCTGGTGTAAGTCAGTTGTCAGGGAACCATCTCTTAGGGCTATAGAGAAATAGAGATGATGCCACTTTGGTTGAGATACATGCCATGGGCATCAAAGTAGAGATAAGTCACTCCAGTAGCATTAAGGCACTGTGTTGTTTCATTATGAAGGGAACCTGATTGATTAGTCTCAATCAAATTCACAACTTCCAGCTAAAATTAGGTCAAGGAAATATAGAATTTTGTCTTTACCTTGACTTTTCCCTCCTTTTCCAACATGTTTTTTCTTTTCTCCCTCAGTTCTATAGATACTCTTCCTCTTGTTTGGTATGAGTCCTAAACCTGTGAGGATTTTCTGAAATTACCTGTAATGTGAATATGAGCAGTAGTTCACTGTCTACCCATTCTCTCTAAGCAGAGAGCAGCTAAAGGGTGGCAAAAGGTGATAACTGATTTCTGTTGATTGGAGGATGTTAAAGCTGAACTAAAAAACCCTAAACCAAAATTGATGATAGAAGTATTGTGACTACCTGTCTGTTTCTGGTCTTAGTATCTTGCTATACTTTTTCAAGATTTCACATGATTTTAGGACCTTCAGCTGTACATTTCACTTGTGTATCTCCTTCTGTGTTACAAACTTGCAGAATAATCAACAGGTTCCTCTCTACAGCTGCCTGTATGTTATAGTGCCTAATAAGGTAGTCTTTCAAAATCTATTGAAGTGGAAAGTCTGATGTCACCCAACTACTTTCTCTCATCACCCCAGCCCTCCTTCCCATAGACCCTCTTGAAATTCATGTCATGTTTGGCTGAAATAAGAACTCTTGATTTGGTCTGCAGTAGAGCAGTATTCATACTGTACAATAAGAAGGTGTACTGATCAGCAGTGAGCTGTTTCCTCTTCTTTCCTTGCTGTGAAGTTTCCATCTAACTCTCCTCATGCCCATTAGCTTCTTGTCATCAAACATGTTTCCCTCTTCCACCGCCTGGTTTCCTTGTGTCGCATCTGCTTCCATATGGACACGAACGCCAAACTACCTGCTCCTGTCCCTTAAAGAGGAAGCAACAATTGTCATTGCTTGATTCAGGAGTGAGTTTGTCAGAGGAGGACAAAAAAGAAATTCCAGCTCTGGATCCTTCTTGTTGAATGTGTCTCAACAACCATCCATGTGTTGTTGAGGAAAGAGCTGAACTCTCCTATGGAAAGAACATACTTCAGCCTAACAGTATTGTGGTGCATTTCTGTTTGTCTTCTCCACAAAGAGTGCCTTTTTAATCAAAAACCAGAACTTGAACTTTTTTCATTTGGCGACCAAATTCTGCTTTCCAAACAAAGCCTTTCTTGAAAGGGAAGTAAAACCAGGACCTCTTAAAAAAAAAAAAAATCACAAACTAGCCTTTTAATACACATGCCCATGATAGGACTTCTGAACCTCAGTATGATATTTTTCATGCTAGAGACAAACTAGACTTATCTTCTGGGAAACCTAAGAGAGAATCGGACCAGCCTAGTAAGGTGGCAGAGATTAAAGGTCATCTTTTACAAGCATCTTAAGTAAATCATAATGTGTGGTTTTACCTTCCACTTTAGGCCTGGCCCTGCACCCTTGCACCCCTTTTTCATCAGCATTAATGATCACATGGCAAAGCAGTAGTCAGATCAGATAACTGGTCTAGGTGAAAGCAGCCTCTATAAAACTGCCACCCAGCCAAACCAAACACACATCCATGCTGGCTTCTCCTCAGTCAGATTGCCTAAGAAGTGTCCTCCTTAAACAGCTATGTGATTGCTGCTGCCACCACAGTGTGGGAAAGTAGGATACAGACACAGGCAAAATGGTGCATTTCGGGGGCAGCCTGGACAGATTGACTTAGCTGTAAAACACCATATTTAGAGCACAAAATCTGAACTGGGAGAAAGCAGTCTCTCTATTTGGTGAGAAAAACAAAGTTTTCCTTCATCCTTCCACACTGGTAGCTGCAAACTTGAGTACAACTACCACCACCTGTTTCCAGAGGACTGCCAGAGTTACGTGTTTGGTACCCACACACAGACTGCTCTTGGATTCAGATAGATCAGGGATAATATTTAAAAAAAAAGTTTAATGCTATGTTGTTAGGATTTATAACTTTGGCTAGTGTTAAGTTTTCTAGTCCTCATGATGAATTCATGATTCATATTACTTATGAAAGAGAATTTATGGAGGATTGTCGTGGTCACTGATACCGGAACAGTCTGATTGATGTGCTAATTGTATAGATTTTCTTCCCCAATATTATCATGTACACTAGCTATGACAGCAAATCGAATAATGTATTAACAATGGAAACATCAGAAATACCACCTTAAAAGTGCAAATGTATGCCGTGGCCATCCCATGCTCTTATATGTCAATGGCAGATGTGCAGGAGACCAGGACCAGTAACGAAATTGTGATTAGCATTGTGATACAAAGTAACAAATGCAGACTCGCAAGCAAAAGCTGTTTGTTTGAGCTTAAATAGTCAAACTGTCTTAAGTTTTCACTTACTCAGAGGTATTTTTTTCTTACTGTTTTTTCAGGCACGCAGGTGTTACTGTCCATCTGCCTGAGCCTTCCACTTTCTTTCAGAAGGGTACATTTATACCAGAGCACTACCTTCCACCTGAGCTTTAGCAATGCTTCTTAAGTCATCCAGGAGAGAATTCTGTTTTGAATATTCCTAAATGTCAGTTTCATACCCTTTTTATCTCAGCTACCTTGGTTTACCACTGATCAAAGAAGTCCATGGATGCCACAGTCACTAAAAAAGTTAGTGAATTCAACCATAGTTCATAAATAAATCACAGGAATAGGAATTTCCTTTCAGTTCTTTTTTTTTCTGTCTTTTGCCTAAAAACAGTGAGGCCATGATTTATATACAGAAATCATAAGAATAGTTTGAGTGCTTTACCGATGCTGCTGCAGAATTGTCAGATATGTAAGAAAATTAAGAAGTTGTTGGTCATTATTAAACTAGACAAAAGTCCTTTATAAGTAGGCAGAGTCTTCAAAATAAATTATTTTTTGAGCCACGATTAGCTCAAGAATGAAATGACTAATGGTTTGTACTGGAAATTTCTACACAAAGGATATTAGAAGATTAAGTTTGTGCAGGGAGGGGAGGGTGTGAGTTTCTGTGGAACTTGTTTTATACCTTGATCTCAAAAGTAATTTTATATATAGTTGTTATAATACAATTTTAAAAATAAGGAGATAATGCTAACATTATTAATGTGTTTGTTGGTTTCAAGAACGATAATTGGTTTGGAAGCCAGTCTGCACACAAAAATATCTTAACAAGTTCTCTCGGTCTCTCTTCTACAACACTATACAGTGAAAGTAAGAGGTGGAGGGGAATATGGCTCTTATGTATAGATGCATGTTTCCTTAAAAGCCTGTCAAGATGAAGTACTTGTATGTTACTATTCCTGTATCTGGGTTAAAATATTGCAGCCTAATTGCTAGATAAAATTTCCAAAATTATTTTACTGTGAGAAGAATGACATCATTTGCTGATAAGTTGATGTCTGAGGAATGGTGAGGGGGTGCTTTTTGTTAAAATCCTCTTATGAGCTATTTGGAGCCCAGTAACAAGGATTCAAAGTGAAATTTCCTTTATCCTTTTTATCTCAACAAAACAGGTTACCTTTCTCATAGAAATATTACAATATCCAAATGTCAGCTATTGAAATTCCTGGATAAAGTGTTATTTTACTAAACCTGTGAAGTTCTTTAGACATGAAAGGAATGATCTCAATGCTAAGCAGAGATTCAACATTGTGTCTGACCTTTTTCAAATGTTTCAGGGGACACTGCAAAACATAATCAATTAAATTTACTATAAAAGTGAGGCTGAGAAACCATCTGGGTCAAAAAGTCATCAAATGAAAAATTGGCATTCCAGAAGTGAAAGATTGATCACCTTAGGCAAAGTAAGTTGCAACACCAGCAAGTAGGTGATCGTAATGCTTTATCTGTTTTTTCTTGTGTTTTGGGGTAGGCCACTAACAAGGAAGTACTGTGCTAGTGCAGTGTCACTGCCTGGTTTTTCTACTACAGTTCCATCTGCAGATTCCATACAATTCCAGAATGTAGTCTGATTTTGGCAGTCGTTTCGAGAAGCCAGTAGATTTATTCTCATTTTTAGTCTGTGGTCTTAGTGTGTAAAAGTATGGTCACTGGCATGCCTCTGTGTATGAGAATTTGTCTGAAGCATGCTAAAAGAAAAACACTGATGTATAAAAGCTGAAATGTTTCGTAGGAAGATGTCGGTGTCATGTGCTCTTAATTGAAGCTGAGCATGATCAGAAATGTAAAGCTGTCAGCTTTAACCATGAATTGTCAAATTCTTGGCTTGTCAATATATTTAGTAACCTATCACCTGTTATTTCCAAAACAAAGAGGCAAAAAGGAAAGATTTTACCACACAATATTTGAAATCTAAGCAGGAAGCTTTATGGGTTTTGAGGTTGTGGTAGAGGTATTAGAATACAGGATGATTTCTAGCATCAAAATATCTAATGTACTATAACTTAGGAATCTATTAGAACTATTTTGATGAAGTCCATTACAAAACTGATGGCTATCTTTTTTTTTCCCAACAAAAAACTCTAACTGAATTACTTTGAGATTTTAATTCCAAACAAGTTTTGTTTGCTGAGTAATTTGACTTTGATGGATTTTCTGTATTTTTGGATTTTCTCAGTATTAGTAGTCCTTTTACTTTGGTGAGATTTACCGTTCAACAAGGTAGACAGCAATTAAAAAAACTTATTTTAACAAACCATGCTTCCAGGGCCTCAGAAGATGTGCATCATGTTTTAAGTGATTGTGAAACTCCAACTAACCGACTTTAGTGATGGTCTTAGACTAGGTTTAAAAAGGAAATAGAGCACGATAAGGTATGCATACGCACAGATAATGCCGCAGCTTCATTTTCCTTGCTCTTGCACTTGTTTTTCTTAAAATTGCACTGCCAGGCAGATTCTGCACAGCCCGGTTTTTGTGGTACCGAGGAAGTGGAGGGTAGATGCTCAGGGGACCGAGCTGCCGGGGCTGGATGGTCACCCCGGCTGTCACCACTAGGTGCCAGCGTCCCTCCACTGCATTCAGTGCGGGCCCGGCTGCAGGAGGGCGATGCCGGGCTTCTTGCCACTTGCTGTTTGCTCTGGTGTGGCAGAGGGGAGGGGAAGGATACTGGCTCTGTGCGTTCCTCCTCTCGCTTTCTTCATTGCAGCACTCCTCCTCTGGACAGTGGCGTTTTCAGGTCTCCACACATCCTCATACAAACAGAATCTTCCTGCTTTGTAATGCTTCATCTCACTATTCAGGCTGTCTTACCTGTCATGCCATCATCTTGCATGTCATGCAGTAATACAAGCCTCTGTGTGTACTCCCTGTATAGCTCAGCAGTGTTGCAGCACGTACTGGCTCTGTATGGCTTGGGTCACTCTGAAAAGGCCATGCCATATCTGGGCTGATTTCAAATCAAAGTGGCTATTTCTATAAAGAGGAGTTTTTGCTGAATGTCCCAGTGATTATCATAGTTGTGTGTAAGAAGAACTTTATTGGTGGCTTCAAAAAGGACTGTGATCCACAGCAGGAAGTCCAGTTACTAGTGATAAATCCCAGGGATTGTTTAGTTCATTAATGACCTGGATGATGGGACAGGGTGCACCCTCAACAAGTTTGCTAGTAATACAAAACTAGGAGGAGTGCCTGGTACAGCAGAGTGTTGTGCTGCCATCCAGAGGGACCTCAACAGGCTAGAGAAATGGACTGATGGGACCCTTATGAAGGTAAAAAGATGGAAAGTACAAGGTCCTGCGGCTGAAAAGGATCAACCCCAGGCACCACTACAGTCTGGCTGGCTGGGAACCAGCTTTGCAGAAAGGGACTTGGGGGTGCTCATGGACACCAAGTTGGTCATTGGCAAGCAGTGTATCTTTGCAGCAGAGAGATGAGACCAATAACATCCTGGGGTGCATTAGGAAGAGCTCTGACAGCAGGTCAAGGGAGGTGGTCTCTCCCTTTTATTCAGCACTGGTAAGGCCATACCTGACATGCTATCCAGTTTTGGGCTTCCCAGTAGAAAAGAGATGTGGAGCTACTGGAGAGAGTCCAGCAAAGAGCCATGAACTGGAGCATCTCTCATATGAGGAGATGCTGAGATATCTGAGACTGTTTAGCCTAGAGAAGAGAAGGCTCAGGGAGATCTCATCAGTGTAGCCAGAAGATGTAGCCAAACTTTTTTTGTGGTGTCTAGTGGGCATAGACTGAAATATGAGAAGTTCCATTTAAACCACAAGAAGAAGCGTTCTCAGTGTGAAGAGGATTGAACATTGAAACCAGGCAGGTTCTGGAGACTCCATCCTTGGAGGAGTCTGCTCTAGGTGACCTTGCTTTGACCAGGAAAAGTTGGATTTTGCAATCTTATAGATTATGCCTCAGTGGTTCTGTGAGGAGGAGTTAAATGAGGGTTAGAGAGTGGCTCAAAAGAATAAATATGGAGCGTACTTGGAATTACTCAAGGATCAACTAAGAAGGAAAAGTATGAAAGTAATTTCCCCTCTGATAGTTTGAGAAAAGCCTTGGAGACTGTATCTGTGCTGGGAGTTGTGTGCTGCAGAGTGTAAGACAGGATGACACATTGTATAGGAACCTCTACAGTGGTCCAGACGCTTGTGGTCAGAAGGCAGTGTCATCAGGCAGAACAGGCAATGTTGAACGTTTCACCAGTCATTGAGAATAACTGTTAGGACTCCTAAAAACGAGAACTGAGAGTTGATCTCAAGGGTGAATCAGATATTTATCAAATATCTTAGGTAATTGCCTCTTAAAATTTGTTCTTCCGTGAAGAAGGTTCTATAACATCCCTTGTTTTGCACAATGTTCTTTCATTCGTGTTAGAAAGCTCTTGTCCTAGTATCTGACATGAGTTGCTGTCATCACAAGCTGAGCTGCTTCTTTCTTCTCTTATAAACCTAGCAGCCATTTCCTGGGAAACATTATGGTTGTGCTCCCCCCCCCCCCCCCGGGAGATTTGTGTTAAAACTCCCCCCCCTTCTTTTTTTATTTTAGGACAGTTTTGGTTTTTTTTTTTTTTTTTTTTTT
>NW_016690246.1:1709442-1798430 GCF_001604755.1 Lepidothrix coronata
CCCCAAGGTGAGTTTGTTTTTTTTTTTCTTTTAAACCCAGCCCCCTTTCCCGGGGAAAATTTTTGGTTTGCCCCCCCCCCCCCCCCCCGTATATGTCATATTGTCAAAATCTCACCCTCTCTTATCTCATCAGGAGAATCTGAAATTTGTCTGTGTTTGTTCTATAGACTGATTCTCAAAACCAGCATAGAAGCCTCCCTGACACTGAGGATGGGGCAGTACATACTTCCAAAATTGTACATATGATGCTTCTGATAGTCCATGCTGATTTAACATCTGCACCACTGTTGCAATCTATATTTAGTTTGTGAACTACTTAAGCTTTTTGTCCTGCACCTCTACCTGGTAATTATCCATGTTGTGTGGGTGCATTTGGTTCCATTGGTGCTTTGTGTGAAATTTCAGCTGCCTGATTTCAGACCATCCCTCTGTCTGGTCCAGATACTTTAGGATTCTGATCTCTTCTGTTTATCCACTCTCAGATTGCAGTTATCTGCAGCTTATATAAACACATGGTGTGTTCCAACATCCTGTTGGGACACCTGGGAACCATAAATGCTGTCCCTGCTTAGCTCTGTCTTCAGCATCTTTGCCTCATTGCTAAATACTGTGAATCTGTCAGGATTGCTCAGACTTGAGAGGTGAAGGATAAGGAGAATACACGAGGAGAGTGCCAGAGAGCCGTGGGGTTAAATCTGTCATGGGAGAATGTCCTTTTCTTGTACTATCTACCAATATTAGATTACCTTTTCCCAGCACATCTCTTGGATTTTTTCTGATGCTGAGCAAATACTAATTTTTGCTTTCATGATTATATATGCTCTTCAAAGACAAGCAAAAATAATAATCACTGCAGGAGTTATTAATTAGCTGTTTTGAGCTAACTATGTCCTTGCCTCTGGTCTCCTTCCTCTCAGTCTTCAAAGTGCAAGTTCTACCTACAACTTAGAACTTCTATATGCCTGCTTTCATCAGAACCTTTTGGACTATGATGTCTAGAGACTGATTCAAGCTCATGTGAAAAGAGGGTACAGAGGGTAGCACGTGGTCATGCAGAATCAAGGCTTTCTGCTATGTGGAGGACACAATATTGAGGGTGGGATGGTTTGGCTCCGTGTGTGTGTTATGTCTTGATCAAGAGGTTTGCAGTCTTATCTTTAAAGCTGAGTTCCCCGGTACTCTCCTGCCTGAGAACCCAGAGTGGAGGTAAGCACCACGAGGTTCAGAAAACAGTTTATAAGAACAGACTTTGCTTTTGTGTCCTGTTTAAAATCCGCCTGTTGATCCTTCCAACGTTTTACCTTGTGTCTGTGATAAAATGGCAGATCATTGAGAAATACTGTCTCCTGTTAAAATGCCTCTGTGCTTGTTGTCAGGAGTTGAAGATACTCAGCCATTTTGTGTTGCAAGTCTATTTCCAGTTCTTCAGTGAAAGTATGATGATTAAATTAAATAATGATAAACATTGAAGTGTGCATATAGATCTATTTTTTTGTCTGATGTGACTAAAATAAAATACCCATTGGTATGTTTAAAAGTTGGACTTTATTGCCACTGAGGAGTGACAATAGGGTTCTTTAAAGGGCCATGACTGATTTCAAAGACCATAGTGTTCCGGAAGGCATTTCCTGCAGAAAATGTAGCCATGTAGCATACTTTTGTCAGCTTTAAGAGCTGTAAATGTAAAGGCATTTCGAAAATATAGGATAATAGGTAGTAAGTATTCTAAAGTAGTAAGGTATTCTAACTTCCCTAATAAATTACGTGGCTGGTACTACAAGTAAGGTTCTGTAGTTTTGTATACACTGGGCAATTTATTAAAAATTTTTTAGGTTTTTTATTTTTCTGTTTATTAGACGAAGAAGATGATCACTGTTAGTTGAAGATTCCATCTAGAATAGGTGACAATTTAGGATTTGTCTCCACTGAGCTTAGCCAGGTGATAAGTAAGCCAGCCTGAGCCAGTTGTCTGAACTCAGTGGAGAGCAGCCTGTGCTTTGCAGGAATGGTTCACCTGGTAGGCAGGGTGGGTGAGACAGATAATTTCCTGCTCTTGGTGCCCTCTGAGCTCTTCAGTAGACACAGAGGAATTTTGGTCACTTGGATTAGATGCCTACATTTTAGGTGTTTTAATTCCCTGTTATTACACACTGAGTTGGCTATCAATGCAATGACTGCTGTGTGTGCTTGAGCTCATTGGTCACATCTTAGCACCTGGAGCCTTGTGTGTGTACAACATGGTGGTGTTGGATGTTACTGGTGCCACCTTATTCTACCTAAATACTCTTCTGTGTTTACGATTTCCTTACTTGTTTGTTCAAGTTTGTTTTTGTGGCTGATACTTTCTGAATACTTCCAAGAAGAAAGATACATTTATGAGTTCAAGTATTTGTAGTGTTGGATTCATCTTGCAAGTTAAGATGTCTGAATGTAAACAGTTCTATATCTGCAATGAGGTTTAAGCTCCTTTAATGATAGTCAGAGGAGCTGTAGTGAGTACTGTCAAGCCTAGAGCATAATTCTGTCATCCTGAAGATGTTACATCTGATCAGCTGAATGGCTGTCTAGACTTTGCTGACTACTGTGAGATTGTAGGTACTGAACCCACGCATTGACATCAAAATACAAATGTGTCATTGTACACCTCCCTGTCCACAAGAAATATGCTACCCAGCATGTCTGAAAAAAGCCATGTAAACTGACATCTAGAAAATACTTTTCCTGCAACTTTCTCATGAACCATCAAGCCTTCCCACAATATAAGCTAATTAAAAGAAACACAGCTAGAGTGTTAATGAGCCTTCCTGTAACTGAAAACTTTCAAAAATATTCAAACCTGTTCCTCAGCTGCATTTTTGCTCAACTGTCATGATAAAACTCTGTGCAAAAGAAACGGATTTGCTCCTTAAACATAGCTAGTTAATAAATACTATGGTCAACAATGATTCCGTGGTGGTCATCTAGTTTACAGATTAAAACATTGCACTTTTTAATGAGAGTGTAGACCTGCAAGCACAATAAGAATTACTATGCTATAGGAGTAGACAGGAACAAATAAAATAGTGATTTATAAAATGCAGTACCAACAAGATATGTATCTTTGAGATTGAACCTGAACAACTCCTTGAGATTTTGATCCTGTGAGGAAACGGTACCGGCTATCAAAGACACGTTTTCCTGATTTGGTCATTCTGTAGGCCTTTTATGATTCTTAAAATCAGCTGGTCTTCTAAGGATAAAATTACCTCTTAAATATTATGAAACTTTTATTTCTGAGAGACCAGTGAAAACCATGGGAGAAATTTGGAGTCCAGTCTCTTTTTAAAAACACCCAGACAAAACAAATTTCTTTTTAAAACTAGCTGTATGTTCAGCTGTTAAAGTGTAGTCTCCTGCCTCTCCCTGTTCACACCCGGAATATACTTTTTACCTGTGTATTAAATATTGGGATACAAAAATAGTTTATATGGAAAACACACAAGGCTCATGCAAGAAAACCTGTTGTGACCTCTCCTCTTTCTTTTCTGGGTGCCTCTTGTATTCTCACAGTGCTGTCTGTTCAGTCATGTACTGTGAAAATGCTTTGGGGCAGCAATTTGTGTTTCTAATAAAATAGTTAACTCTCTCATTGGCTATTCAGTATAATAAAGAGTATTAGAAAGTTACTACTAGAACCGTTTTGGTTTTGTAGGCAGAAAGGTGAAGATTTTTTTTTCATTTTATGCATTTATTTTCTTACCCTATTTCAGATAATTATAGATTAATATATTGACATAAACTGAGTTCCCAAGCACTATGTAAAACACCTAGTCTATCTTGTGTCCTTCATGTTATAGTTTAATGAATAGCTGTAAGCCTGATTAGAGAAACTGACTGGAAATTACTTATCTTTCCATTGTTTCAAGGTGACTTTTTCTCCTAATGAGAGTAATCTTGTTCTGCAATGCAGTTTAATACAGTAAGATACAGTATATTATCAAACAAGGACAAAACTAATATTTTTTTATCTTGTATTATTTATTTTCTGAATAGTCCAGGCTACATAATCTTGTAGATTTTCATGGCTAACAGTGTTGCAAAAATCTTATCTGACTACTGGCCTGCCCTGTCCTCTTTCCCTTTCTTTTTTCTCTGATCTACCAAGAAAATAATTTAGTTTCTTTTTCCAGACACACAGATGTGCACCAGATGGCTACAGATAGTTTCAAGGTCCTGATGAGTTATTGGAATAATTAGTGTTGGTATAAGGTTTGTCATCTAACCATAATGCTGAACTGTGTACTCATCACGTTCAAGCTTTTATAATATAAGGGTTAATTTTATTAATACTTTTGAAACTATGCGTCAAATGTCAGTGCAGATAATAAATGATACCCACTTCATGGTCAGAAGTTCCCTCAACTCTCTCATATGTAAAATTCTTGATCTTACACAGGGGATTAAAGGCAATCTACGTTTAGGTGAAATACTAATTTTATGTCAGAAGGAACAGTAAGATATCAATCGGGGATTGATTTTAATGGTGAATTGGGAAATAATTTCTTTCTAAAGTATGAACATAAGATATTGAAAATTATACAGAAATTGATACATAAATACCATTTATGAGCCATGAAATTAAAAAAATAGTGGACATTAATTGCAAAAGGCCTTATCCCAAGGGTCTGTTAAGTCTAACTCTTTTGTGCAAGTCTTTGTTGCCACAGCAGGTTTATTACATTTGAATTTATAGTGTAAATGTGAAGACAAGTCCTAAAATTTTGCTTCTCTGTATATTATTTCCAAATTCAGTTTCTTCTGTAATGTGTATGCCTCCTAGATCTGGTATATGGTACCTATTGTTTTGATAGCTAAATCTGATTGAAATAAGAAATAATTACTTCTGATTGTCCTTGACAGAGGAACAAATCCATGACTTATTTTTCAGTGTTCATCACTATTTTAATAGGTGTGTCATTTGTAACACAACTGTCTTTGGATGTAGCAGCAATAGCTACATTGTCACGCAGCCCTTGCCTGCATGATTTAGATATATTCCCTGGTATTTTGATCTGGAAAACAGTTTTGAAACAAGATTATTGTCATCCACCAAAAATACTGAATTTTTTGCAAGCGAGACAGAATAAGTAACTTCTGTACAGAAAAATAATGTGTTAGCCTTTTAACAATAAGGAATTTTGTGGGATTGCTGGACACTAATAGCATGAATAAGTATTTGCAGGATTGGAGCTTTATAAAATCCCAAGCAGAATTTGAGCTTTTTTTCCTTAAGGGTCACACTGCTTAATAACTTGAGGCCTATCCTATACTACTGTTTCCTTTCTGATTCTGATCAGTTAATCCATTTGTCTTTTAAACCATATTTGATGAACAAATGGGGGAGCTGTGAAGGTATTGGTGCTCCTTAGAGTATATCATCCCTTATGTGGACTCAATCTGCTCTCCAACCAACTCTTTATTTAATATCTGTTTTTAGCCTGCTGAAGGTCTGATATATTCTTAACTCAGGTCTCCGTAGCTGCATTAAAAAGTGAGTGGGAAAGGATAAGATTCTTCAAATGGATATTTGGAGCTTTTGATGTCACAGGACTGACTTGCTCTGTGAATGTGCCTGTCCCTTTCCATTAACTGGAAGGAGATGAGAAGACCAGTTTCTTGAGGAAAGTCGCTTAAAAAATTGGCAATACAACCTGCATGCTGCATGTAAGAGTTCATGTAATCTGTTGTGTAACTATTTTGTAGTTGAAAATGTTTTGGGGCTGTGGTGTTCTTACCTTTTCCAGGTATGGGACATTGGAGGACAGCCAAGGTTTCGAAGCATGTGGGAGCGTTATTGCAGAGGAGTCAATGCAGTTGTGTAAGTTTTCTTTTGTATGCCTACAGAAAATGTACTCTGCAATATATATTATTATAGTATTATATATTATATATGAAAATAATATAGATAAGGTTTTCTTTCTGTCCATCTCCATTACATAAGAAGACCCAATACAATGAAAGGAGTGTGTTTTACACATCCAGCAACCCAGACATATGAGTAATTGCATATTCCAGGCCATTTTTTCCCCACAGGCTGTGTTTAATTCTGTTTTTTCCTATATCAATAAATGCAGGGTTTATACAACTCAGGACTTTTCTAATGCTGTTGTCAATATGAACACATTTGTCACATTTCAGATGTTTTAATGCAACTTTCTGCAAGTAGTGGGCAATGCTACGAATAACTACATTCTCGTTGCAGTTACATGGTGGATGCAGCAGACTTAGAAAAAGTAGAAGCTTCAAAGAATGAGCTACACAGTTTGATAGATAAGCCACAATTGCATGGAATTCCAGTAAGTATTTTGATTATTATTCTTACTGGAATGTAGACAGTAAATTCTCATGAATTAATTCCTCTGGACTCTTGAAAATATTAAGTTAAATATGATGCAGCCTTGATACATTGAGCACTATTAGAAAAATTATTGTGTGTTTGTATGTTTTCTTGTCTAAAGGTTAGAATAAATTTGGAAAAAATCTGGTTTTGTGTGTAGTATTATCAGACAGTAATTACTTTGAGTCAGTCCCCTTGTTGACTGGGTTTGAACCAGTGACCCAGATATGTTCCTGAGGCATGTTTCTTAAGGCATGTGAGATTTGTCTTTCTGCAGGTTGGCAGACACTAACATCAGGTAGTGGCCTCTGTTTCCAGAGACTGTGTAGGAGCTTGGCTTTTTGTGTGTCCTGACTTTTTCTTGACTAAGTTTTTCAAACTAAATTATGTGGAAAAAAAATGCAAATACGCATCTTTTCTTCAGTAGGAAGCATCAAAGAATAGTGTATTCAGCTGAAATTCTAATGAGGAATTATGGAGGTGGAGACTAATGTTTAATTAAATGTAATCTGCCAGTTTAGAAATCCATCCAATTAATATTGGTCTTTATGTTGACATCACCAAGCAAGAGCTCATACCTGTGATTGTAAAAAAGAAAACAGTAGTACATACAAATGAGGAAGAAGTTGCTCACAACTTGGTGGCTCTTTCTTGGCCTCTGTTTTGTAAGCAATTATTTGGATGCTTGGCCACTGGAAGTAATTGAAGTCATCTGAGGATGAGTAGGCAGCCTGCCAACATAAAAACATTCTGAGGATCAAGATCTCACACATCCATTCTCAAAGGAGAATTTTTCAAGTGACTATCTTTTTTTATAAGGTTTGCTATTATTGTTGTGATTTTATATAGTAATTACCTATTGAACAAATCCTACAGAAATCTATAGTCATGCTGTTCATAGTGAGTGACATTGCCTGTCCTTTGTGCTCTCTTCACATGCTGTTTTACTTCTCACTTTTCCTTCCAGAAATGATAGGTCTCTTGTATCTTCTGAAGTATTTAATTAATTTCCTTGCCTTTTATATGTTATAATACCACATTCCACATGCCCAGCCTGACCAGCATGGTAATTTCCAAGGTGCAGTGATGTATTTTTTACTTACTTTTATTTCATAGGTAGTAACTAGTATTGAACTTCCTTCAATTTGTTGTGCTCAGGCTTTGGCATTATAGATTTTGAAGTCACTTTATTAATTTGAGACTGCAGGTAATGAGTTTAATATATTCTAGGTTCATGGGAAATAACGGGACAATCTTGACCTAGAAAATTGTAGCACATCTGGAAAACATTAATGCAATCATAATTAGAAAAACCTTCAATTGCTTACTTTATCATAGAATGTGCTGAACCCATTTATCCAATCTTCATTTATACTTGAAGCCTTAAGTATTACATAGGAACTCTGAAGGTAAAGCATCTATTCAGTAAATTATCTGCGTTTCTCCGACTTCTTTCCTAATGGCTTCCTTTCAGATTTCTACCATGGATGCTCAAAGTGGAGGGAGAAGGATTGGTCATTTGGCTGGTGCTTGCAATCCAGAATGGAGGGATTCACTTCCAAAGGAGACTTCTGACAGTAGTACACCCAGAAATAATTGGATCCAGTTTTCAGAGGTTGTGCATTTAGCATCTGGCCCTGACTAAGAGTGGGATTTCCATGATGCTGCCATAGTCATTGGTCATTTTGAATATGTCCTCTATTGCATTCTAAATACTTAGCTGCAAGAACCAGAATAGTTCTTCATATTGGTAGAATAACCAACAAATGGTTAAAAACAAAAATAAACTTTTATCGCTTGTGGATTTAATATGCATATGAATTATTTCTTTCAGGTGTTAGTTCTTGGAAATAAAAGAGACCTCCCAGGTGCACTGGATGAGAAGCAGCTAATTGAGAAATTGTAAGTAAGTGACTTGTGTAAAAAGCTGAGGCACTGTGAAATTTGATATGTAAGAGAAGATCATTGGAAGTCTGTGGCAATAACCGGCTATAAAAGATTCCATTTTACATTCTCACTTGAAGCTCTGGTGGCACTTGACATAGTGATCTACACTGATAACTGACTGCAGTAGATTTGAACCTTTCCTGATTGTTGTTTCAGTTGTGTAAAGTTGTTTCAGACAATTCTGTTTTTCCATCACTGTAGCTACAACTGCTATGGATGGTAATAGGGTCACTTAGACTTTTCAGAGTACATTGTAGTGGCAGTTTAATGCTCAAATGGCATTAGAACAGAACTATTTCAAACTACTGTCCTTAAATTTGAGCAATTCAGATATTTTTGGCGTATATCCAAAACATACACTTATTCACTTATTATTAGTTTCAGGATTACTGAAACTAATAAACTGATGGATTTTAAGGGTAAATGTAAAGGAAATACACAATTTTGTAAAAATGTCCAGTATAGCACTAATTTTGTAGAATAAGATTCTGTGTCACAAGTCACATAATTTTAATTAGTAGGAGTGAAGTTTTGGTATAGTAAGGATGGTCTGAAGTGTAGACAGCTAAACTGGGACTCACAGAATAGCTGAGGTTGGAAGGAATCTTGAGATCATCTTGTCTACCCACCTGCTCAAGCAGAGCCGTTTGCGTCTTAGAGCTGATTGCCCTGGACCATGTCCAGGCATTTTTGAATATCTCCAAGGATGGAGACTGCAGCCTCTCTGGGCAACTTTTGCCAGTGCTTGGTCACCCTCAAAGGTAAAAAGTGTTTCTGTGCATTCAGAGGGAGCCTCCTGTGTTTCAGTTTGTGGCCATTGCCTCTTGTCCCATCACTGGGCTCCATCTTGTTTACAACCTCCCTTCGGATTTTTGTACACATTGATAAGATGTGGCTCTCTGAGCTTTTCTTCTCTAGGCTAAACAGTCCCAGCTCTCTCAGCCTTTCCTAATATGTGAGTTGCTCCAGTTCCTTAATGATTTTAGTGGTCCTTTATTGAACTCCCTCCAGTAGCTTCACATCCCTCTTGTACTGAGGTGCCCACAAGTGGACATGGATATAGCCTTATCAGTGCTGAGTAAGAGGGAAAGGATCATCTCCTTCAGCCTGCTGGCAGCACTCTTAATGCACCCCAGAATACCATTAACCTTTTTTGCCACACTGCTAGATCATTTTTGACTTGGTGTCCTTTTCTGCAAAACTGCTTTCCCAGACAGTCAGCCTCTGACATGTCCTGGTACCTGGGGTTGTTCTTCCCCGAGGGCAGAACTTTACACTTCCCCTTGTTGAGCTGCATGAGGTCCCTGTCAGCCCATTTCTCCAGCCTGTAGAGATCTCTCTGAGTGGCAGCGTGACCCTCTAGTGTATCAGCCACTTCTCCAGTTTTGTGTCATCAGCAAGCTTTTCTGCCCCATCATTCGTGACAAGTGAAGATGTAGAACAGGATTGGACACAGTATTGATTCCTAGTGTACACTGCTAATCACTGGACTCCAGCTGACCTTCGTGCCACTGATCACCTGACTGTTCAGCCAGTCTTCAGTGCACCATCTGCTCATCCAGCCCGTACTTCCTCAGCTTGTCTATGAAGATACTATGGAAGACATTGTCAAAAGATGTACTGAAGTCAAGGTGCACGGTATCCATTGCTCCCCTATCACCTACCAGGCTGTAGATTTCATTGTAGAAGGTTATTGTGTTGTTCAAGCATACTTTCCCTTTTGTGAATCCATGCTGACTACTCCTAATGACCTTCTGGTCTGTCACATGCCTGGGAATAGTTCCAGAATTATTTGCATCATCACCTTCCCAGGAATCAAGGTGAGGCTGACTGTCATGTACTTCCCTGGGTCCTGATTCCTGCATTTTCTGAAGAGTGACATTTGCTTTCCTCCACTCTTGGGCACCTCTCCCAGTTGACGTGATTTTTCAGAGGTTATCAAGAGTGGCCCACAATTACATTAGCCACTCCTTTATCACTTGTAGGTGCATCCCACTAGGGCTGACAGACTTCTCTATATCCAGTTTGCTTATTTATTCCTGGACCTGAGCCTCTTCCATCAAGGGTACAACTTCCTTGCTCCTGATTTACCTTGGTCTCTGCGGCTTGGGATCTGAAGGCTAATCTTGCTAGCAAGGGCAGCATTTTAATGTCCTGTGTAAACAGGTACTTGTCTTATTGAGCAGTGGACCCACATTTTCTTCTGTCTTCCATTTGTCACTTATATACTTAGAGAAGCCCTTCTAGTTTCCTTTGGCATCCCTCATGAGGTCCAACTTCAGTTAGGCTTTGGCTGTCCTAACTGTGTCTCTGCATGCTTGGACAATGTTTCTGTATTCCTCCCAGGTTACCTGTCTCTGGTTCCACCTTCTGTATACTTCCTTTTTATTACTGGGTCTTGCCATGAGCTTAATTCATTCACTTAGTGCTTTCTGACTTTTTTTTTGGACTTGTAAGGATGGATTACTCTTAAGCTTGGGGATGATCTTTGAATATTAATCAGCTTTCTCAAACACTTCTTTGCTATAGGGCCTTACTCCATGGGACTTTTCCAGGCAGATCCCTGAAGAGGCCAAGTCTACTTTACTGAAGTTCAGGGAAGTCACTATTTAGTTGTCTTCTTGATTAGAGTCTCTTGTGATCTCAAGACTCTTTCCTTCTCAGTGCCTCCACTCCCTATCTGCTTCAGGGGCATAGTCTTTTTTGTGCATATGTGTCACTTGTGTGAGGATAAATAAATGAAAAAATAACAAAGTGCTCAGAAACTCTGAGAGGGGAAATTCCCAGAAAGAAGTTAATTCAGAAATCAGTTTCTTCCTGAATGTAGAGGCATCTTTTCAATAGGAATCAGATCTGATATATTAAGTATGATATAGTAAACATCCTGAAGATAAATGGTGTAATCAGTTGAGTACTGTTACTTGATTATGAGTTACTGGAGATAAGAACTCTGAATTCTAAGTGAAAAGAGTAAAAGGTGAATGATAAGACATGGATAATACTTGGTTGCCACTACAAAATGTTATTTTTAGCTCATGGATTTCTGTGTTTTTATTACGCACTATTACAGTGACTTAATGAGAGATTTGAATTTTTGTGAAATGACTTTATAACCTTTTAGTCTTTATAGTTTTAAGAAATGTGTGGTTTTCTGTGTGGCATATTTTTAGTGTTTAACATCTGAGAACAAAACTGAACCCACTGAGTAAAATGCAGAAAACTTACATTTAATGGAAATTTGTTGTCAGTTTTTGTGGCATTATAACAGTACTTATTATTTTTGTTTCTGTAGAAACCTTTCAGCTATTCAAGACAGAGAAATCTGTTGCTATTCTATTTCCTGTAAAGAGAAGGATAACATCGGTAAGGTTTTTCCAGCATCATCAATATATGCTTTGTACTTTGGATCAAATCTTAAAAATGTTGATGAGATCTAAGCATCTACCTTTAATATCATTTTACATTGAAAGATATTCTGCAAATACTGTATGCAACTGTATTTGTTTCAACCTAGAATTATGTGTAATTTAAAAGTAATTTGTAGAATTATCTAGTTCCACGAGAAGTTAATTTGACAGGGACCTTGGAAAAGCGTATTTAAAGCCATAGTAATTGAATCCTTTACAAGAAATCTGTGTTACTTTTGAAAAAACAGTGGCTGTGTATGAAGACCTTGCAATTATTAGGTGATCCTAAAAAAAATTACATATTTTACTCCATACAAGATTTTACTTGGTAAGCAGGTTTTACATGCATGTGGCTCTATGGTGGTGTTTGTTGAACTGAGGGCATAGTGCTTTTGTCCCATTGGAGATGAAAAGGATGTATCCTGTAGTGAGGACCTATAAAAGCCCCATGAATTTGTCCTCCATTTGCCTTTGGTTTTTGCATTTTCCTGTCTCTCCTATCTTCCACTTTCCTGTTCCCTTCCCTCCACAGGGCAGGAGAAGGGAACGAAGCACAGGCTGAGCCAGCAGCAGCAGTTGCCTGGGAGCAGCGCTGCCTCTGTACCACCCTCCTTCTCTGCACGCTGCTAAAACAAGTGGTGCTGAATGGGAGGGATGCAGCCTGGGTTCATATTTATAGCTGCTACTTGGGGAAGCCAGACTTGCTAGAAGAGCTGGGCAGCTCTGTAGGGCTCAGCTGAATGAGAGATTGTGAGAGTAGGAGTGGGAGGGAGGAAAGCCAGTTTCTCTCAGCAGCAGGGGAAATTTCCATCCTACACAGAGAGAACCAGGTAGTGGAGATGGTGAGAAGACTATGCCATTATACCTTGGTTCAGTGAGCTGTGGAAGATTTCAGCTCTGTGCAGAGACGTGTTAGGGAGTGAGGGCTTCTCCTGGAAGGGGTGTATGTGATTGGGATGTGTTAGTTTGAAGGAGACCAGCCCCAGGTCTGCTGCAGCTTGGGATGCAACTGTTATCTCAGAGCAAGGGGAAATACGTACTTTTACACTGGGGAAGATTAGGCTTCAGGATATAAGGACTGCGGAAGACAACGTAGGATAATCTCAATAGGTGAAAGGCAGTGAAGAAGGTTGAGGTTTTTGAAATGCTGTGCTTGATCCTCATCAAATTGGCAAGACTGCAGAGAAGGTTCTGAGAAGTGGTACTGTGACTGGAAACTGGCAAAACCAGCTTAAATTCTGAATGAGTCCTGGAGAAAATAGGTTTTGATCCTGGTTCATTTATATGGATGTCCTGGAGGAGAAAAGCATGCAAAAAAAAGGATGCTAAAATTTGCAAACAAGGAAATAATGAAAAGAACGATCACAAATGCAGAACTGTGTAGATCACTTACTTGTGGAAGTTCTGGGAGTAGTGATGAAAAAGACTCAAATCCTAACAGAGAATCGGTCAAGCACCTTCCAGTGTAACATTATGCCTAGAAACACTAGCCTGGTTCCTGAATATTTGCCCAAAGAAGTAATAAATGGGAGCAGACTGTGTGTATCATTTGTGTTTGGAACTGTGTGGGCACTGCTGGAGCAGTCTGTGACGTATTTTGAGGAAGCCCTTGAGAAACTGAAAGGAGATTGAACAAGAACCTAGGGAGATCAAAGGGCTGGAAAGTATCATTTATAATGAAAGACTATAATGAAAATATATTTAGCTTATTAAAGTGATGAAACTACTAGTCTGTTAAGGAGAAGACTGGGAACTGTCTTCTTCCTATGCATTTTTGATTAATGTCAGTGCAGTTGAATAGGATGATACTTGTTTTTCAGTGCACACTGCAGCCTAGCTAACTGGTCTCATCAGGAGGTGTGGGTGTAAGGCTGCCAGTTGCTGTGTCCTGAGAGACTGTGGAGGATTATTATATAGTTATTAGCTTTGGTTTAGATGCTGTGGGATGTTTTTGTTTGCAGTCACGGTGTCTAAGCTGTTCTGCAAGGATATTCATGGAGTGCTGTCTTCAACTAAGTACATATATGGCAACAAATTTCAATTTGAGGGCTAGAGCTGTTGCTGCCCCCTGACATCCTTCCTGACAGATGTTACTGCCTTGAGGCAAAAACATCTAATCTACTCATGAATCAGTTTGTGAACTGCTGCAGATTTCAGCCCAATGCATTAGATTGCATCAGGAGGAGTGCCAATTTCAGCTGTCAAATTTTAGTCCAGTGTTGCACGTCTTTCAGAGACCTTGGAGTCCAACAACCTACCTAAATAGCTTTCTAATATATTGTGTTTAATATATTGTCACGTTTGCCCTTCTCATTCCTTCTGTTTGTGTATTTCTGCCTTTGTTCTCACATTGCATTTCATTCTAGTCGTGATTTTACAGTTCATTTTATGGTCATCTTAAATCTTTGCTTTTTCAACAGTCCCTCATCTGTGGCTTAGAGAACTGGATGTCAGTCATCATATTTCAAGAATACAAAATGCACATAATTTAAAAACATTTAGAAAACTAAGAAAAAAACCCATCTAGAGGTTTAAGTGCTGAGCTTTAATTATGTATAAATGAGAGCCTGTGGTTTCTAGGTTTTGTTTGGTTGGGGTTTTTGTATTCGTATTAACCTGCTGATGTTCTGTAGTGCTTCTACACTCTGCAAACAGGCTGTTGAGTTTTTCATTTTGTTTCATCTGTCCTGGCAGACATAACATTACAATGGCTTATTCAGCATTCTAAATCAAGACACTGTTGAAGAAAACTTTGGCTGAAGATAACTCTTCCTCAGTCACTTTGACTCCTCTCAGCTGTACACAACTGAAAAGAGAAAGAATGCAACTGTGTACTACCAGGACTCACTGTGGTCGTATTTGTTAACAGAAGTAAATCTGAATTGTAGCTTGTCTCTCTATTTTGATTGTTTTTTGGTTTTAAATCAAGATATTTGTCTGCCTTGGTGAAATTCCTGAACGCCTTAATACAAGCCTGGAAGAAATCAGTACTTTTTTGGGCTGAAATGTTTGAGTTTATGCATGCAAATTGTCAAAAACATAGTAATTTTTTTCTAATCTGAAACTGAATAAACTGCACAATGGAAACAGAAATTACTGAAGTTTTTTTAATGTAGCGTATAATTATTCATACAGAATGTTTTCCCTGAAAACACATGTAGGTAAGTATCAATAGCCAATTAAAACTATAATTAAGAGCTTCTTATTTGAACAAAATGCTGATACTCAGAACACTTTCAAATACTCTGGAGAGAAGTTATTTCCAAAGTCATGTATCTCTGTAGTTATTTAGTTTTTCCAGTCACTAATGTTAATTATTTATTGTTTTGAATTGAAAAATAAATGAAATTCTAGACAATGCTGTCCTTCTTTATTGAGAGAGGAAAGAGTCTAGAATTGCAGTGGATATTTTTCTTTCTTAAACAGAGAATGAAATAGAGATGGCAGGTGAGATCATGTGCATGCTCTCTGACATTATTAACCCCAAATTAATAGATTTCTTAAGCACTTTTACTGTAAATGAAATAGTTTTCATGGTGTTTCTAGAGTACTCTTTCCATTCCTGAGCCTGTAGAATTTTCAAGTATACAACCTAAAATAGCTGGGCTCTGAAGTAGGATTAGTCCTTTTGAAACAGATTAAAGAAGAAATTCACTTTTTAAATTTTGATGCTTTGCTAACATCTTACACATACCTGCTTCCATGTGCTTCACTTTAAAGACACTCTGATGGGAACTTTTCTGTAAGTTTGTAAATTCTATTAAATATGGAAAGTTCATGTCAAGAAACAGTAGATAGATGCTCAGTGACCAAGTGTTTCAAGGACACTTGCAGATCTAGGAGGGAGAATTTCCAGCATGGTGTTCTAAGATGTGGTAAATTGATGGATTGCTGTAGTATTGAAAGGGTTATAAGTCATTTATGCAGTTCTTGCACTTAGAGTACATGAACTATAAAAATAGCAACATTTTTTTGTCATGTCTGTTTGAGGATGCTTTTGGGCTGGTGGCTCTGATAAGCTGCTAAAAACATACGACACAGACTTGATAAAAATCTTTCTTGAGTGTCACAGGAATGCTACTACAAACATGATAAGTCAGCTTATAGCACTTATTCATAATGTTTGGAGTCTTAACTTGCAGAATTGTGGCCAGAGGAGCTCATTGTTCTATGGTAACATGAAAACAATTTGACTAAGTGCTGAGTACTCAATAAATAAGTAAATGGTGGATGCTCCTGAAATGAGATGTTGCAAATGACCTTCCAAAATCTGACATGTAATCCATCTAGTGACATTTTGTATGCTGAAAAAACAGCACTAGATGTCAAAGGTGATGAATTTTGAATACTGTTGTTGTTCATGGACTTGAGAAGGAGTAGAGCCATTGCAAAATATACTAGAATTGCACTCATTATGCACATAACACATGAGAAGAGCACTTTGGAAGAGCACTTTGGAAGTGCCTCATAATTCCAAATTACCATCATGGCATGGAAGGTCTTGCTTCTGGCATGAGTTCCACATAAAGTCTCTTTGCATCACTCCTTAATCTGGACCAGTCTTGCCCCTTTGGTGCAGGAGGTTTGTGGGCGTGGACACAACCTTTTCGCAGATTGATTGGAACCAGGCAGTTTTCCAGGCCAGCACTGATGAGAAAAGTGGTGTTGGCTCCTATGCCTTCCCTTGCTTTGCTCAGTGTAGCATTTCCCTGGGAGATGACCAGAGAAGTTAACTTCCTATATGTGGTATACACACCACCAAGTACCAGTGCAAGCTAAGGAAAACCTTCGGAGGGAGGAGGTTAGTGCCAGGTTGGCTGAATGAATCGCTGCGAAAATGAGATGAAAATTAGCAATTTTTGTTATTAAAATTATCCCATTATACAGCATATGCTGATTCTTTTTATCTTTTCTCCTATTATGTGACCTTGTATCCAAACCTAAGGCAAATCAGCACAGGCACTGGTCTCACTGTTCCCATTTGAAACAGCCTGTCTGTTTTTCAACAATTTGCCTTCAGGTAATTTTTCGGAATAAGTTCAGCTGAAGGTCAGTGTTTACTGTCATACTCAATAGCTTTCTGAGAAAGATGAATTGTAGATGACTGACAAATCTGACATCTTATTTTTAAGACTCTATATGGCCAGAAAGGGTTACAGAGATGTAGACCACTATAGAAAGCATTGCAGCGCAGTTGTTTGGAGAGGTCACAAACATCTGTGCCCAGGAGCCTCTGTGCAGGGGGTGTCCCATTGCTTAGACAGTAACACATAATGCAGTGCCTTGCATAGATCCACATTTGGGAGTTTCAGAAGCGGGGGGGGGCATGGAGAGACATGGAGTGAGCACACTGCTTTCTGCTTCTCAGCACTCCTGAGAAGCTGACTGCGACAGAGCAGTAGAAGCTGCTGTTGTGCTCTGGCTTTGCTTGGGAGGTGGGAAGGGCCCTGCTGTGCTCAGAGCTCCTGATTCCTAGGTCTGCGTGGTGTTGATATGGTCTACATGTACAACATCCTTCAGGCTGTGGGAAAAGAGCAGCGTTAGGGGATGTGGACAGCTGAGGAGCTAGGACTAACCTTCAATTTAGGCACATCTAGTAACCCCAGACCCTACAGTGTTGAGAGCCCTAGAACAGCACAAATGCGACAGTAATACAGACATGTTTCACTTCCCTTTTTTCCTTCTCCAAGTGTAGGAAGAGCTTAACTGTCTCCCAGGGCTATAAAGGACCACCAGGTGCCAACCATCTGTTTTACTTCCAGCACATTTTATTTATTAATTTTTTTCCTGCTGGCGATGTAATTTCCCCCGTATTTCTTTTCTGTTTGCATTGTGTATTGTAGAAAGCAATCATGAACATAAAATTTTGGTTAAGTGATCTTAAAAAAAAACCCCAAAGACAAGTTTTTTATCAAATGCACTATAAAACTTCCCACATTTATTGCAGAGAGCAGTGATATATACATAATTTGTTCCTGAATAAGCTATTTTGTAAAATACTGGTACTTCAGTCACCTGAGCAGCATATTAAATTGAATGCCTCTGTTCTGTGCTTTAGGACAGAATGTACATACAAGAGTCACAAGACTTTTGAGCAGGCCAATGGAACATATACAAGAATTGTGTATAGTGATCCCAAAATTTTAAAGCTTGTGAAACCGAACAGGCTGGCTGATATCTCTCCCAAGGCTCTTCTGCCTCTTGCTGTGCCCCAGCCTGGTCTGTAGCATGCGTACTGATCAGCAAACTCCACCTAGCTCAGGCCATAACCCCATGGCTTGAAAGCCATGTAAGGAAACGGGGTTTGGGGTGGTGGGATGGCTTCTGGCTATTTGTTTTCTGCACCATGGTTTCCGGTCCAGTTCATACCTTGCAGTCAATAGGTATCTATAGTTATGCTTGTGCAGCACTTGTTTCCATGGACCTGTCTTACTGAAATGCCATCAAAGAGCAGGACACATTAGTGCTTTTTCCTTCAAAGGAAGGAACCTGGCAGGAGCCTTAGTATCTCTCCATTATGTTTTTGTGCTTGGGACCTAAGACTCAGAGACTCTCCTTTAGGAGAGTGCCTGCAAACCTGATCTAGAGCCGCACGTTGTTGGCACAGAGTGATGCAAGACAAGATACCGAAAGCAAGTTAGTATGAGGAGAGATGTCCTTTCATCCTCCTTACTTATGGGGAAGGATGCTTTTGCAATCTGTGGGGCAATGAATGAGAACAACATCATGTGGCATCAATTATGATCAAATTTTATCCCTGGCAAGAGATGGTGTTGCATTATGGTCCAAATCAAATGATTCATGTCATCATGCAGTCAGGCTACAGGCATAGACCAACCATCACTAGTAAACTAAAGGAAAACAGTATTCCAGGTTCTCAGAAAATATGGTCATACAAAAGTCTCGGGGCATGGGACAGGGTGGAACTACTTTCTTCCTCCACTGCAGAAGAAATTGGACATCTGTGAGGAGTCACAGTCCACTCCCTCAGCACAGACACAAGGGCTCCATGACAGACTGCAGGCTGGATGCTGCTCTGTTGTCAGCTTTCAGCAGAAACCTTTCCAGATTACTTGTGACCTACTGGCAATGGTATTACCCTCAAAAATGGCGAGCTCTGCCTTTCTCGATTGGCCCCCTGCCAAGACAGCCATTTTCTCCTGCAACTCAGGCAAATGACCTGAGTCCATTCTGGCTTTAACCCTTTTCAGGAGCTGTTTGCAGCATTTCATATAGCTTGGGTCGGTGAGAGCCAAATTCAGGCTTAGACAATTCCAAGGTAGGTCTGGGAAAGTTTTGGTCTCACTTTTGTGTGCTTTTGCACAAAATGAACACCCTCTTCTATTGTTTCCATTCTCTCTGCACTTAACTGCTTCCTGGTAAAATGGGCATAATCTGAAGAGTCTTCTCAGTGCCCCAGTCACCTTGAAAGAAAACATCATATCCCACTTCTTGAGGACACTGTCTTCATTGTGGCATCATATACAGGATCTCAAGAATAAAAGGGAGTTTGGAATTGGGCTAACAAGAAATGCTGAAAAGGAAATGCAGTCCAAGTGGTGTGGGCATGGGAGAAAAAATGACCTTGTGGTGTATCACAAGAATGGTGAAGATTCCCTTCACCAGTCTCCAGCTCTGTAAAGAGCCAGGGCAAAGCCAAGCAGCAGGCAATGGCAGTGCCTGTGTGCTGCATACAGTGTCCAAGCCCTTCGCTTTTCTTAACCTTTCTTCTACCTGTGTGATTGTGTTTTCCTGGCTCTGGCAATGCTGCCTCTCTTGCCTTTCAAGGTGCAGCTGCTGAGCAGGTCTCCACTGGTTGGCTGGGAAGGGAAGAAAGCTGATGTCACCACAGCCACGCGGCAGCAAAGGGGGTTGGGGCCAGCAGCCCCTTCAAGGCTCAAAGCTCGCTGAGCCTTGAAGGCCTGGTGGCTTGAAAAGGAAAAAGGTCAGGAAATGTACAGCTCACAGCAGCCATCTCTGGGTCTCTGATCTCCACTTGGAAGGAAGGGAGCAGGATGGAAGGCTATTACCCTGCAGTACAGTTTCCCCAGGATGAGCTGGGTACCAGGCTCTTTGTGACATGGTTTGGTAATCCTCCTTGTAGGCACCAGGGAGTGCACTCAATCTGATGAAAGACAGGGCTGGGATCACTTCTTGTATCTGAGAAAATTTGAAGAAGAACAGCTTTTGAGAGAGTGGACAGGCAGCCCTGTGACATCCCATGGTACACACTGCCCAGCTGCTACTGGGATGCACTGGTGGCCTTGGCCCCTCTGGAGGGGACTGTGTCAGCAGGAGCATTTGGATTTACACTGAAAAAACATTCAGAAGGGTTAGCTACCTCTGCATAGATTTTGCCAATGCATCTCCAAGGCCATGATAGTGTGGACAAGGTGTGGGACCTTGTAATAATTTAGTTTGAGAGCTGCTGCTCTGGATGAGTCTACTTTTCATGTGTCCAGCACACCCTAGGATGGAGTTAAAACTCCACTGACATGAAGAAATAGGGAGGTAATTTCTCTGTCATCTCTTAGTACCTAATCCTTGCTACTAGAGGCAATTTATCCCTGGGACTCATAGGCATTTAGAAAATGCTTTTGTTTCTTGACTGAGTGGACCAGATTGCACCTAGTGCACATAATTTTGTAAAATTGTCCCCAAGGAGGGTAGCTCATCTGCCTTCTAGTGCTTTCAAAGACTGAAGTACTATGATGCATCTATGTAGACAGTATACTTTGTCAGGAGTAAGGTGTTTACAGATAAGTGCACTTGAAGTAAGTGGGTTTGTTAAGCAGCATTGCCTGACTCTTTCCTCATTGCTATCTATAGATTTCATGGAAAGTGTTTTCACTCAAGTGGAAAACAAGTCAATATATTTCTCTAATCCATCCTTCAATGTAAAAGCAGGCACATGCACTGCTGGTATTTAAAGTTATTTACCAATTAAAGGACAAGGAATCCAAGTTTGCAGCATGTCACTTGATTTGGAGGCTGCACAATACAGCCATATTGGACCAAGAACCTTGTTACAGAGATTCAAGGATAAAAGTGCTTCCATGCTTTGGACAGCCTGTCCTCTCTAATGATGATAGCATTACCTATGGAAGGTTCTCCCCCATGTATGCTGTGGAGAGGTTGTCCTCTAATCTGAAAAAGAGACTGGAGTAGATCTCAAGGCAGTCAAGACCATTTATGCAGTGTCTTGCACCTTCCTTCATCTGTCTTCTTCCCCAGGTTTATGGCATTAGGACTTGAATGGAGTGTGTTAAAACAACCAAATAGCTGTATCTTTTTTGTTTTTTTTTTTTTTTGGCAGGTGTGGTGAATCCTAGTGGTGAGATACTATGTGTCAGCTTTTCTTCCCCTTTCTAGTCACATATGAACACAGAAATTGTAGGGATGAGTAGATCTCACAGAGTAAACAGCTGCTTCTGTACCCGGAAATGCAACTTTCTGGCTGAGAAATTAATCTGATGTCTCTACAGTTCAGAAGACAGCATAGAAATATGTATGTCTATAAATGCATAAAGTGGCTGAATGTTTATAAATCATAGACAAAGGCAATTTCTTAACATCTGTTGCACAATATGTAAGTATATTCTTCAAAAAATGGCTAAAATGAGACCTTTAGCAAAACAGTAGTTCCTTTTCAGTCTCTAGAGAGGAGCAAATTGTGTTTTGAAAGGTTAGACTTTACCTTTATTTTCAAACACACTAGGTCTTGATCCATTCACAACCCCCAAATACCCATGTGGGGACTTTGATTGGATATAAAAATGTACATCTGTGTACTTTTAGTAGTGTAGTTGTACATGCAGATGGGTAGTTGCCTACCTGCCTACTTGAATAAGGTCAAAATTAATCAGATTTTTGTAAGGAGAGGTCATCAGTCACAAGGAAGAAAGAGCCCAATGTCCTCTCTTCAGTAGAAATTAATGTGGATTATATGTAAACATTTCTGCTGTACTCATGCTGTGTGGAGGTCTGTAGGTGCTCTAGAAAAAAAATCTATCAAGATGGTCCATGTTAATTTCAATATTTTTTATACACTGTGCCTTTCAGCTTCCAGATAAGATGAATGAAGAACCTGTAATGCCACTCCACATCTGACAGCCTTAAGTATATACTATCTTGGAACAAAGTCTCATTCCTCAGCATCCCAGAGTTCAGCTCTTGAACTGTCACTCTGATCATTTCCTTGGTGCTTGGTATGCAGCAGATGAAAGATGCCTTGAGCATCCTGAGTCTTAGTGTCAATCTGAAAGCTGGCATATTAAGACATCTTTTATCTTTTTACAAATTCAGCTTCCATAGTGAGTGAAGGAAACCAGATTTATCATGCATCTGCTTATTGGCCAGTTTATTCCCTTGTGTCACATGGAAAACCACCGGTTTACTGTAGGACCTCCTTAGGAGTGGAGAAATGGCTTGGTCAAAAAGTATGTTTCATTTGCCTTTCAAAAATCCATCATCTTTGACAAAGGTGAATTCCTGTTACTGTAAAGCAAGTCTGTGAAATGAAATGGAAGAAAATATGGCTTTACTATAAAATGCTCAGGAGGGCTATCTTCTATTTCCAGGACCTGAGAGCTTTATTTTGTTAGTTTTACTTGTGAGGAAGTCAGATAATCCAGGCAGCGAGCCTTTTAAGCTTTTTGTAACCTCAGATCCTAGCTCCTAGCTCTGACTCTGCACAGTCTTCCCTGCACTCTGAGATTTTCTCAATGCTTATGACCCAATCTGTATTGAACTTCTGAAACCCTACGAATCATGAGTTTCAACCTTTAGGTTTAGCAGCTGTCTCTTTTCTAAATGCACTAAATGACAAAAAAATGGATAGAACATAAAATATCTGTGTTTGGGAGTACTTTTTAGTTAGTATAGTGATGCTTTATTAAGTGCCTAATATTTAGAAATGCTTTGTGTTTTGCCCACAACCATCAGCAAACGCACATGGCCTATTCTAGATATCATTCATATCGCTGCAAGTGTCCTTAGTCTGTTCTTTGCATGGTCTAGGAACTAAAGGTGTTTTAACTGCCAAAACTTAAACTTAGTATATCACACAGAAGGGGTAAGGTTGGAAGGGACCACGGTGGGTCACCTGGTCCAACCACCCTGCTCAAGCAGAGTCACCCTAGAGCACATAGCAATCTGGGCAATCTGTTCCAGTGCTTGATCACCCACACAGTAAAGAAGTTCTTCCTCATATTTAGGTGGAACTTCCTATGCATCAGTTTCTGCCTGTTGCCTCTTTCCTATTGTTTGCAACCACTGAGAAGAGCCTGGCTCCATCCTCTTGACACTCTTCCTTCAGATACTTATATACATTGATGCAGTCCTCTCTCAGTTGTCTCTTCTTGAGGTTGAACAGGCCCAGCGCCCTCATCTTTTGTTGTAAGAGAAATGCTACAGTCCCCTAATCATCTCTGTAGCCCTCTGCAGGACCAGCTCCAGGAGCTCTGTGTCTCTCTGGTACTGAGGAGCCCAGAACTGGACATAGCACTCCAGGTGAGGCCTCACTAGGGCTGAGTAGAGGGGCAGGATCACTTCTTCCAACCTACTGGCAATGGTTTTCCTAAGGCACTCCAGGATACCATTGGCCTTTTTGGCCACAAGGGCACACTGCTGGATCATGGACAGGTTGTTTTTCACCAGGACCCCCAGGTCCTTCTCTGCAGAGCTGCTTTCCAGCAGGTCAGCCCCCAGCCTGTACTGGTACATGGGGTCATTCTTTCCCAGGTGCAGGACCCATTCGGGCTTGGAGGCAGACAAGGATATGAAGGGCATTTTGATCACTGCAAGAATGAAATCATCTAACATGTTCTTAACCTTCTTTAACTTCTTAAATTCATTTTAATTTCTTCTGTAACTGGGAAGCACTAAAGCCATTTTTCATGCGTTTGAGAAAACACTATTACATGCTTCATTTGCATCAATTACACAAAAATCAGACCTGAATGGCCTGAAAGTGGGGGTAGAATGCCCCACTTTCTTTAGTGCCTAAGGAAAGCAATATTTAATAGACTACTTAGATCTATAGTGCTAGAACCAACCATTCTTTCTGAAGACATTGTGTTTTGAAAATAGAAGAGCGGAGAAAGATAATGGAATGCATTTATGACTTACATTTTAAATATATTGCTGAAGAGATTAGCAATTAATGCTATACACATTTGCTATTTCATTGCTTAAAAACTTCTTTAGACTGTTTGTTTTAAATCACATTATAGTAAGGTCACTGAAGCCCTTTTTGCCTTTATGTTTATATGATGATCTGGAAAAATTTTACAAGTGGGTTTATAAGTCTTGGCAAAAAAGACAAAGGACTTGGGGAACAAGGCAGCTTCATTGAAGGGAGTGACTATCATTCAAAAGGACTTTGTTTATCTAATAATTTTCTGACTGGTGTGTATTTATTGTTTTTCACTGAGAATAACATCAAGCTGTCATACTGCCTTACATATACCAAAACAAAGTTCAAAGTTGTAGTTCAGTCTATGTTGAGCTAAACATAAAAGAGGGAAACACTAACAAAATAATGCTGCAGTAGTTGAACTATTGGAAAACTGATTCCTAATTAAATCTAGCATAACTGTCAAATTAACTGTGCAGCACATTTGAGAAATGAGACTCAGAAGTCACATGTAAGAAGTCTGAGCATCAGGATTTCTCAATTTACTGGAGCTGTAAACTAATAAATCAATGTCTTTAAAACAAGAGATGAAAGATGAGGGAACAGCAAGAGATATTTTCACAATGTACAGAACAAAATGTATTAATAATTTTAGTGGGTAGTTTTAATGACATTTAGATGTTATACTCTAAGTCTTAAACAGAGAATTTTAATGGACACAGTAAAACCTTTGTCATTAGTTTTTAATGCAATAAAATTCAATGCCTGATGCCAAGCTGCTATAAATCAGTGAAATGCCACTGAAGTCAGTGGAGTTACAGATACACTGAGGCTCAAGACCCTCATTTTGCATGAGGTGCAGCCAATCTGCACTATCAAATGTTGCAAACAATGAAACATGCTGTGTAAAACCTGGAGTGTGAGAATGGCACCTTTCAGGGAGGAGAACTGGAGGTCATCATTGGTGGTTGAGGTTTGCTGGTCCAGGGCCTAATGAAAACTGACAGATTACTCCTCAAGAAAAAAAAAATCTCCTCACAAAAATAACAACCATGCAAATTAATATGATACACAAAAGGGGTGAAGATTTATGTGACTGTTTCCCTCATCCCTTTCATCTGGCTTCCTTTTTATGTGCTGCTCCCTAATGATGCTCATTTGTCTGCTTCACTTTCCTCTGCCTGCCCTTCCTTTCATGCCACTCCTGTATGCAGGGCTCCTCCACTAATGCTGGGGCACTTGGGGCTGCCTCTTCCTGGCCTCTCGTTCTTGATCCCCACTGAGGTTTTTCTGATGGCAGTGGAGCTGCTGCGGCTGAGGAAGCTTTTTTGCCTGTCTCTTCATGCCGCTTCCCTGCCAGAGTTGATCTTGCAGCACAGGTGCTCGGATGGGCAACAGCCCTACACTGCAGCCACAGCAGGTCAGAGCTTTGGTGTTGCATTCAGCAGATGCAGGTGGCAATTTAAGTTAATATAATAATCTGTGAGTTGCTGAGGCAGGTGTGAGCTGTTTTACTGCTTCCTTGGCTGGACTCTGGCTGCCAGGCTTCAGCCTGACAGAAACAGTGAAGCAGAGCTGGGATGCTGATGCTGTAGCTCAAGTCCATGGAGATCAGCAGGAAGATTCCTACTGCTTTTAATGACAATAGGACACTGGCTTTAGGTTACCCACAAGACTCAATTCTGCTGTGACATTTACAAAGAATAAGGAGATCCACTTGAGCAAAACATGAGTCAAGCTCTCATTTCTGTCCAACCATATTGCACCAAAACTCAGCTGAGAAATAATGCAGTTACCTCTCTCTACATCCAGTTCCCTTCTTATGGTCCCTCCCTATTGTCTCTGCTCTGGGGCATCTGAAATGAGATTCTGATTTCTGTGTTTCCATTTAGAGTGTAAGATGTTAGCCTTTTTGGAATGTTGTGAGATGATAAATGTGTAATGGAAAATGTGTTTTCTGCACTTAACTGGAGAGTAATTAATCGTAGGGCTTTTTCCTTCCTTCTGGGAATGGTACTATCAGCTACTTCCTGAGGATGAGAGGCAATTGGCAGGAGGCAGCCTGCTTGATGAAGTGAGATGGATTGTGGATTTCTCTGAAGATATTGATATTGAACAGGGTCTATTTACTGAAAGAATGAAGCAAAAGGGAGGTAAAGGGATGAGAATGGAGCAAAACCTCACCATTGGCCCCTTGTCCCTCAAAGACAGGGACAGCACACCTCAAAGGTTGTTGCAAAGTGGTTGGTTAACTCTTGTATTTGCTCTCAATCTAAAGTAGCAGAACATATGTAAAAACTACATGTGTAGGTACACAAACACACACGTGTACACATGCCTATATATTATGATAGCTGATACACTTTTTATTTAAATATATGATATCATGTATTAATGAGCTAAGGTTTGAAGTTCGAGCTTTTCACAGCACAACATGAAGGGTTGTTGTGGTAAAAAATATTAGCATTAGATAACTTGCTAAATTCCTTACTCAACTATGGGAGAACTATTACAAATAAGTGCTAATTTACTTTCACTTCTGCACATCTGTGACTTTGCATTTTGCAAATGTGTTTTCTGCTTTGTCTTTAGCAAATAAGAACTTTATTTGCTTTCAGCCTAAGAGACACGAGATCACCTTATAAGATAAAGCGATTTTTAAAGATTTCACCTTATGAGATAAAACTATTTTTAAGGTCACAGTCAAATGTAAAGGCATCCCTTTCCTGCATACATTGTCATATTTTGTATTAGGAGGTTGGGAAAACCAGCAACTCCTTGACTCCCTAGAGTATTTGTCCAACTTGGGAAGTGTTTAAGAGTGATGGACATGTTTTTATATTAGCTGCACATGTTGGTTTGCAAACCACTGGTGTGGGAGTCCAAGAGGTCGATGGGTCTTCCTGTGACCAGCAGAGTGCAGGGAATCTCACTGACCCATGGCAGGGTATGGTTCATGCATGTAAAGTGCAAGAGTTTTGAAGGTGTTACGGTAGTCACAGTACTAGATGTTTGAGGAGGCTTGCGAAATCTGCTATTAAATATACTTGAAGAGATTTTTTCATGTTCACAAAAGATTTGTGAATGTGGAAAATATTTTAAGCAAATATTGCCATAGTCTACAGCAGAGAACTCCAAACTCTTCCATGGACTTGTATCCATTGTTTTTGCAAAGACTTCTGTTAAATACTGAGTGCGTGAGATCTACCTCAAGGCAAAAGACTTCAGAACCTTCAGACTGCAAAAGAATAAAAAAAGTGCATCAATTGCAGTTGAACCATGCAACTGAACCGTCATTTGGTTTTGGAAGTTTCAGCAACCCAGCCTAAGCTGTTATTTATACCTTTGGGATTGTATCTGACAGTCCCTTGAGTATTATCCACTTGATTCAGTCTCTTCTGCAACGAGTGATGATCCTTTTAACATACATATAACATGGAGTTGATATAGCCAAGAACTCCTTTCTGTCTCTTGGAGAAACCTCTTTTCTTTGCTACCTGGAGACATTTGTCCCCTGCTGTGTTTATTAAACTGCTGGCCTAGATATTGCTGAAATGGATAGCTTTGGGTAATAGGGGGATATGTATGTACAAAAGATATTTTTTATCACTTGTTTGCTCTAGCTGAGGTTACATATAGAGACAATGAATCAAAGAAAACTCAGCATATATTCTTTTGCAGTCACAGAGAAATGAAATTTGCTTTGTAAGTCAATGGACTGCTAGTTTTATTGCTTGTTTTTCTTTTCTACTCTATATTAGAAGCTGAATATTTAACAAATATAATGCAAAACTTAATCTGATGAAATTATCTTCTGCAATGTGCTATACCAAAACCAGTAAGCAGTGCAATGTGTGTGTCCTGTTCTCCTTTCAGGAGGGGAAAAATAAACTAAGATGCTTTCAGATATAGACATACTGGCATCAAAACACAGTAGTTACGTAAAGCAAACCTCATTCTGCTTTTGATAATGGAGTAAGCATTGGATGGATACTACAGCTCTGTATTTGCAACCTAGGAGGGTTAAGTGGCAGAAAGATAAATTGGTTATCCAGAATAATTCACATGTTCTGTTTGTACCTTCATCATTCTCTCCTGAGACTAATAGTGATATTTTCCATTGTCTTTGGTCTTGTGAAAGACCCTGAGCTGAATTCAGATATTGCAGCAAGATGAATGTATTTAAACCAACATAAATCACTGGTAAGACTTGGGGCTATTTCTTTTTCTTTTTTTTTTTTTTTTTTCTGTAGACTTTCCTGGGCCCTGCTTCGCAGTTAGTTAGAGTAAATACTATGTCCATTATTGGTCAGACCAGTAAGTTTGCTGAAATGCTGCCTTTTCACTGAAAAGAACAGCAACCACCACTCCATAGTTTGGGAGAAACAGAAAAATAGTTGCACTGTAATTAGTCTATGGAAAGTCTGTTCCTATCTTAACTGAATTGGATAAAAGCAGTGAAAGCAGGGACTTTCTTAGTTCTTCACAGTTCCTTGAAAATATTAGATAATTTTTTTATATATATTAGCTTTTAGCTAATACCTTTAGGAAAGGCAAGTTGTCCCTTGCAACATGAACTAGGATCATGCCATACTTGAAGAAGGGGAATAATTTTCAGTAGAGCTGAATTTGTTTGCGATGTGACAGTGACATACAAGTTTGGTGTAGGACGTCATTGACTGTGAGCCAGACTTCACAGAGCAAGTACCAGGCAGATCCTGCTGGCGCTTCAGGCATAATAGGATGAAAGAGCTCACAGGTTTGGGATGGATCAATACTGTCTCTGCTCACTCCGCTTCAGACAGAGCTGTTAATTTAGCGTACCTTTAGTACATGTTGGATAAAAACAAATAAAAAGTGTTGGGTATCTTCTTTATTGCTGTTTTGCAGACTACAATCACTGATGTATTCAAGCTACAACCTTCCCTCTGCCTATTGTATCATGATAAAATTGGATAGGAAACTGGACAAAGACTCATTTTTCTGTTAAATTCCATTGCTTTTTTTAAAATTTCAGCTTCCTAACCCAGAAAGCTTTAAATTCTCTGATGAGCTGTCAGGACTACATTCAGGATTTTGGAGGACATGGGCACAATACTTCTGGAGAGGTCTCCATCATCCCAGACAGGTACTCTATATATGCACAGGATGGTTATATGACACACACAGTAAAATCCAGTCAGTGCCTTTGAACATATGGCACAGCAACAACTGCACAGATGGAGCGAGTGGGGTGATTTATCTGTTCGTGTGCAGCAGCAGCTTCTGAGACACACCACAGACAGTATGGCCATGGAATTACATGGAAGATGCTAGCTGGGATGAACAGCCGTTCTGGTACTGATTAATGTGTCCTGGTGGACATTCCAAGCAGGCTTTCATCCTTATACTGAAAGATGACAGTAGCACTCTGTTATCTGCATATATGATGTCAAGCATAGTAGGCACCCTGAGCCAGGCTCACAGGTGTTAACAAGACAGAGGGAAATACTAACTTGTATTTAGTCTTGAAAGTTACCTGGCTGTGGGAACCTGGTCTCAGTGTCTCTTTCAGCAAGTGTTCTCCTGGGGATCGTTGTTTTATTAAGAAACTGAAGAAGAGAGGGCACTCAGCTGTCTCAGGAGTAATTTCTTTTGTTGTTTTAGTCAACCATTTTCCAACTGCCTCTACTTGGTGATTTCCCTTACAGACCAAGAGCTTTTGCATGTAGTTATATTTCTATCAGGATAGAAGTGAAAAAATATATTATTAGGAATAATAATGGCAACCATATCATAATCATGGCATTATACTGTGATCAAATAATCCTTGCCAATATTCTTTGTAATCTACAGCCTGAAGGCTTAGAATCTTCCAAACTTTTCTTATTGAACTAAAATTATTATGTTTCAAGTAACTCTTTAATTATTCAGTAATTTTTTTAAGTTCAGCAAAACCTCATAAGGTTAAGTTCCAGAAACTACTGGTGTGTTGTCTGAGGGCCCTCAAAAACCTGTACATATCTCTTCTGTCATGAGTGGAATTATCTCAAAAGCTACTGTATGCTTCAAACCCCAGACTGTTGAGTGGGGCAGCAGATTTATCACTGGTGGAGAAATGAACAACTTTAGTTTTACTGTAAGGCTCCAGGCATTATAGACAGCCAGGTAATATCCTGACTCTGCTTAAATCACTGGCAAAATGTCTGCTGACTTCAATAAAGCCAGAATTTCATCCATGACATCTTTAATAATCTGTGTCAAAATGAGATCAATGCTTTACTGTGGGTGGGAAGACGTGAAATTGTTCTAAAATGGAAAATGGACAAGTTGCCAATAACTAAGAGACATCAGGGAATTTGAGAAGCTTCCATCTGGGAAACATCTTTGGTTTGTCTTTCATATATATAAAAAATATGTTTCCTGTTTTCTACAGCTAATTAACTAGGAAAAAAAATATTCTTCTGGTGGGTGTATCCAGTGATCAAAGTATGATATAAAATCAGTTAGTCTCTCATTACCAGAAATACTGCTGGAATTGTGAATTGTATTGAAGTATCACTGTGCCCCCTTTTTCATTAATCTGTACATCAATCTGTGTTGAATTAATTACAATTAATTCATATAATCTAATATTATGGTAAGATATTTTATAGAATAATTAAGGTCGGCAGATAGAACTCAAGTCTTCCTAGGTTTCCAATAACATGAGCTCCAATCCAGAAAATACAGTATATACCACTGTTAATTTTGGCTGAGATGTGCAACTTCAGTGGCAGAAAAGTACTGACAGGCCTAGTATGGTATTTTCAAGTCACGTGAGTGAGGAATTAACTTTTTGCTGTCTTTGAGATGTCAGTAACACTAAGGTTATGTTGCAAGAGGGAACAAATCTATTTTCAAAAATATACACACCAAAGTTCACAGGTTTGCTATTAATTATATAAACTAATATAATTAAAGAACTACAAGGATAAATGGAGTTTTCTAATCTTATTACAATAATAAAGTAGTTATTAAGTTATCAATCTATTTTTATATCAATAGGTCAGTCAGGCTCTCTAGTAAGTTTTTGCCATTCTGTAGACTTCTAAACATATATATATATAAACCCCCAAATTAAAATATACTGATGTTGTTGTGAAAAGCAAACAGATTCCTTTTCAACTGATGTTCAAGATTTGTCCAGGAAATTTTACCTTATATCTTTACTTTTTAAGCAATGGCTGGTTATCCATCTGTGCTCCTCTCTGATAATCACAGCTGGATTTTTTTTTCTCTGTTTAATGGCAACAATCATAAGAAAGTAACTGTTTGCTTAATTGAAGAGGCTTTCTTTTCAATTCCCTCTTCAGTGAAGCTTCTAAAAAGCCAAGTCAAATGCTCTGTTGCATGTGGGAAATATTTCCAGAGAGGTATTATATCTACAAGTTAAACAGAGAGTATTCTCTGCTAAAACTTGAGTTTCTCTGTGGCAATACAGTGTGTAAAAAAGAAAACAAAGCTAATATAGCCTCTGAAAGAGCTGAATTGTTCTCTGCTGTGTGGTAAAGGGAAGAAAACAATGCTACAATCATCTGAAAAAAAGGAACAAAGTGTTGGTTTCCTTTATTGGGTTAATTGCTTCAGCAGTAGAACCATAATATTTGGATAGAAAAAGCAGTGTCTCCATCCACTAGTTTGATAATAGCTGCTGATACAGTAAAATCTAAAGTCTTGCAAGAGTGGGCCTTTACCTCCTCTACTGTTGCTTGCAATGGCAAGGTTTCTGTAGTACCAGCGTTTTTTGTGTGTCTTTACTGGTCTTGCTGTACCCCAGCAGAGACAAACGAAGAACTTATTTAGACACACACTCCCAACTACTGCAAATATACATCCAATGAAGTCATGTTGTATGTTGAGGAAGATCATGTTACCGAATGATCAGGCAGAAACAAGAGGATGTGAAAGTATTCTTCATGCGTACGCTTGCCAGTCAGTCATACCCACCCGTGGGTCCCTTCCAACTCAGAATATTTTATGATTCTATAAGAGTGTTTATGCCTCTGACAAATGTATGACAAAAGCAGAAATAACCCAAAGACATTGCATGATTTTGCCATCTTCTAATAAAAGCATAATCATCTAGGTTAAAATCAGATTTTCCCAAGCTACCATTTTCCCAGTCCAGATTTAATGTTCCCCAGCTTTATAGTGGTCTGGACTGAGCAGACAAATGGAGGAGTGTTCCCACTGTGAATTCCTCATATTCTGATGCGTGGGTACCCTCCCTGGACCAGGGAGCTTGGGCTAAAACCCTTCCAGGCTGTGGACAGACCAGATTCAGGGCTTGCTGTTGCTTGGTAGGGGTCCCTGGAAAGCAAGCTGCCATGCAGGAAGACAGACAGTGGCACTGCTGTGTTTCATATGATAAAAGCAGGGCTGAGAGCCTGTGCTAAGTGTTGGCTATTGATTGTCTCTAGCTGGCTGGCCTGCTCAGCCGTGCAGGGACAAGCGGCCCTTTGAGCCTCTGTGTACACTGAGAAGTTGAGACATGCAAAGTCCTAATTTAGGCTCTCTAAATAGCTCTCTGGAGGTGTTCAGAGCTGTCTTGTCCTGTCTGTTGTGCATTTAAAGCAGTTGGACACGTTTCCTGCACAGCTTGCATTACATTTAAAAGGACGGTTGCCTGATTTTAAGATGAGCTTAGTTTGGACATAAGCTCAGGGTGGGGTGGAATCCAACTAAGGTTCGCTGTGCCTGTGTTCTCCATCTGTGAAATGGAAATGACAACACTCTGCATGGAAGTTGTGTAGTTTTATATACATTAAGAAACTGATATGCCTCTGATTATGCTGATGCCTACATTTGAGAGACTGAATCCCTTCACACTCCCCTGCTCGTCTGGGCTGTATCTTTCTGTTAATCTTAATGCTCAAACTACATCTTTTCAGTGCCTTTAATGAAATATAGTATCAATATATGATTGAAAATCTATGGCTACTGGTGGAATGTAAAATTTGTGGAAAGGAAACACTCTGTTCAGGCTGTATTTCCTTGAATCTTTTACATAAGAAGCATCACATGTACCATTTAGCAATTGTTAATAGGAATCAGGAGCCTAATTGGCAGCTCACCAGATGAACAAAGGATATAAAAGGATACCAGTTTCCCAAGGATATGCCTAGATATCTAGGAATAAGAACATGCATTCTGCAACTCAGTTTTTGTAAATACTGAATTTGTAGCTGAATTCAGCAGTTTCATGTGGTCAGTTGCTCTGCAATGCAGGACCTAACCAGTAATGTATATAAAAGTTACAGCACATACTCTTGCATTTTACTCTAGCACTAGGTTGCACTGTGCCACACTTCAAGGATGAACACAACATAACCACAGAAAACCCCTCTCATGCAATAATGCTCAGCGTTCCTGGTTTTGCTTTTTTCTGCTTCTTTTTGTTTAAGAATGTCTTCTGAGACAGAGACAAATCAGCTGCAAGTATTCAAGAATCACGGTATTGTTACAGGTAATTAGCACTCCAGATGGATAATAAAAGACTAATAAAAGACTAAGGGTCAAGCATTATAATTGTTAAGAAATGCTCTTCGTCTAAATACATCACAGTCTCTTGAATTATGTTTCTCTCTCTCCTGGCACTGATGCTAGAATGGGGTGTTCCATCCCTTCTCTGTGTATTTGGCTTTGGCTTTTATTAGTCTGTGTATGCTTTCAAAAACATATGACAAACTTTTCAATGTCTGAATATATGGTGTATTTGAGTTTACAAAAATTAATTTCTGTTGTTGCTTTGTTTTGTTAGGAAAGGCAGTCCAAGATAATGGGCAGTTGAGTAAAGTCTGAAAGGGTTTGGGATAGAGTGGCTGTTTTTCAGAAGAGGAGAAAGCATTGATGATAAGTAAATTCACTGTCTTAGGAAGAAAGGAACTGCTGAAAAGTAATCAGACTTCAAGAAGGGCCTTGCTTTGTCTTAATGAATGCAGGAATGCAATGATGAGTCTAGACAACTTCCTCTCAGATTTAGCGTAACAGGAAAGATTTGGTGTGCCTAGCAAATAGATGTCTCCTGGAAAATGTATACCTACTGCTTGTGTCACCTTGTGCTTGTTAAACACACCTACCAAAAGCTGCAGTTGTTTTTATTACCAAAGTAAACTTTGAAACCCTTGTGTCACTAGTGGTTTCTTAGCATCTGAGACAAAAACCTGCAAGATTCCAGATAGGTCCGGGTTTATGCTTTTCTTCCCTGAAGAAGTTGTGAGCGCTATTATTATAGAACAGTAGGACTCAGAGACCTCAGTCTGCAAGCCCTGCTGTGATAATGTGCAATGTAGATCACAACAGGCACCAAGGTGAGCACCTACAGCTTCCTGATATGTAAACTGACTTTGTCTCAGCTTTGTAAACTGAAGTATTTGTACCTCAGAATTAATGACCTGCAGTGGCTGTCTTTACATTTTGGAAGATGATTTAAAGCAGTCAGTCAAAAAGTATTATTGCATGAAAGAATGTAAAAAAAAATAATATTGAAAACAGGTTGCTTTTGGCACAGCTTAAAACAACCCCATCATACGTGGCAGGTGGCTATGTGTGCATAGTATGGCAGTCAGTGGTACTGGCACACAGCCTATCCTTCTCATGTGCCACCACTTCATTTGTTCAAACTTATAATTCAAAATTATCCTATGCTTTAGCAGGTGCCCATGTTAAAATTCAAGTAGGTCCACAACAGATGTCCACAATGGTTTTTTTGTTAGCATATATCTGCATCTTCTTTTATTTGCCATGAAGATATTTCTAGCAGATGATGAATGGTGGATGGGCTTCCTGCCTTAGCTGATTGACGCTGATACATGGACAGTCTCTTGGAATAGTTTTTAACATGGGGTATCAGAAACTTGTTACTGGAAACAGACAGTGTGGATCTAAGAGCAGAGATCTGATCCTTCATTGTAACTCTGAGAAATAAGTGACCACATGAATTGTTTTCAGAGAACAGAGGTAATACTCAGCTCACAGGGGAGTGGACTCAGGCTTCCTTTATCTGCTTTAGCTGACAGAGCACCATCTCTTCCAGATGCTGTTTGCTGACAGATTGTATTTGCAACAAGATGTGCCATTTCAGTATTCTATTTATGAATACATTTAATTAAAATCCATTCATGCAGATGTAAAAACATTTACCATCTAAAGAGACTATGACAAGGACATAGAGAGGACTTCTATTCCTGTAACTTCTTCGCCCTGTACTTTGGGCTTTTTAGTCTCTATCTGAATTTTCCAGGATATTCTTAAATTACCTGTTTTACTAAAGTGGCTTTCAAATATAGATGCTACAAATGAAAACGCTTACAGAAAAACCATTCAATAATCAAAGTCTTTTATTTCCCATCTCTCAACTATCTGCAGTTTTTGAAATGCAGCCTCATGACTCTGACAAGGGCTCCATGCTTAATTGCCAAGATTGAAAATGGTGCACCTGCTGCAAAAAAATAAACCACCACTTCACGAAAGATTTAAAGATATTTAAATCTGCAGCATCTCATAATAAAAACCCCTCAAGAGTCTCATCCACATCAGACCTAATCATACAAGACAAAGAAATACTCTGCTAGTGTTAAGCTACGGAACTAAGCACTCCAAAGTGACTCTTTTGAAGAATACCCCTACACCCCAAGCTGTTCAGGGATATCATGGTTCAGTCTTTGATTACAGAAGCACATCCTATTTTTAGACAATCTTTATGTATACTGCACTGGGAATGGCCTGTGGTGCTTGGATCCATAAATCTTTCTCATGCCAGTCTGATATCCTCATGATATCAATGGTGTGGAAGGCCGGGAGGATGGAAAGGGATATCTGCACAATATCTAGAGATGGACAGCAGATTTGTGATATATAGGAAGGATTCCCAAATGTGCATCAGAATTTCAGCAACTTAAGAAGAAATCTAGAACTACAAAACATTTTAAGGACTCAGAATTAATGCAGTGGTTTACCATGCCAAGTAGCTTCACTGTTGGTGCAGGGTGGCTTCAGTGGGTGGCTATAAAGAGAACATTTTTTAATGTTAAAGACTGAGATCTGATCTGGTAGTAAACAGAGATTTAACAAAAAACCCACCCACCTTATATCAGTCTGACTCATCTGACTAAATGTGCAGAGCAAGTCATTATTTTGTTATATATATAACCACCTGTCTTTGAATACCTACTAGTGAGCATACATAGGCAGGCATGGGAAAAAGGTGAAGTCCTTTAAACTGCAAGGAAGATATGGCATCTGGCTTTTCTGATGCCACAGTTATGAAAACACACACACAAAGTCAAAAGAGGGTCAAAAAAGTTCTTGAAACCAAAATGAAAAACATTTGAGATTCTGGAAGCAAAAGAAATGAAAGAAATGTAAAACTGTCTGGAATAACAGCAATTTGCTACTGCTGCTGTTGAGTAAACACAACAGATTCTTCTGCCTGTGATAGTTCTGCCATTAGCACAAGAGAATCATTCATACCACAGCATCGAAGAAAACAAACAGAGATCTGTAGTTAATTTGCAGTGAAACCCTGAGACAGCAGCCTCAAGAAGATGAGGACAAAGGACCTTGACAATACCCTCCACAAGCTGCACCTATGAGTGAACAGAATGTGTGTGATCAGAAAGCCAATGAAACAGCCTGTAGTTCTCTAAGAAACAGACCAAGGAACTGCCAACGAGAAGGAAAGGAGGTATGGTATGTGTATGTTGGGTGGGCTTACAGTGGACCTAGGGCAAATGGGATAAATCACTTTTAGAACTGAGGAAAAGTTGCAAGAGACATGCTATGATACAGAGGATGGAGTACATGGAGGTAGAATAATCTGAAGAATCAACAGAGAAAATCAGATTGAATGGGAACTAGAGAAGTCACTAAATTCACCCACTAGCCCAATCAAGCTTTCCTCCCACCGTCCTCCAAAAAAAGCAAAGAAGTCCACATTGTAGCGAGTGTGAGGATGCTGAAAGCCCAGGAAATTCCCTTCACTGAACCACATATGATCATTTTGAATTAGTGTGGTGGAGGCTAGTTGGTATTTTAAAATGTCAAACAGCCACGGCAGTCCCTCTCTTCATTAAGATCTTTCACTTTGTGAATTACCAATTCACCTCCAGCCTTGAGGTCAAACAAAATAACTACTCATTAGACAGATGTCTATTCCTAATATGGGCGAGCCCATGTGTAAAGCCCCACTGTGACTGACACGAGCTGAGTCATTCTTCCAGAGGACCTTGCAAGCAGGCAGAGGACAAACCATTCATCTTGGGTGAGCTCTCCACCAACGCATAAAGCAGGCTGAAAGGGCAGAGCAGGAAAAACAGCCTGTGTCACATCTGGTCAAATAAGACTCTACTTTCCAAAGCTGGCAAGCTGGCACTTTTGACAACCACTTGAATTCACTTCTGAAAATGTGAGATGTGAGTGATGTAACTGATGTGTTACATCAGTGAGTACCACTGTGGCTGTCTTTTCTCATGGACTAGCTGGTTGCTAATGAGCAGTGGATATTTTGCATCTTGTCTGGGATTATTTTCTTCATCTACAGTTACTCTAGCGTGTAAGGGCTGTGTGATGGTAACAGATACAAAATACAGAGGAAAGCTGGGCTTTGGGATGGAAGATGATGAAAACTCAATCAGTGACACTCTCACTTTTCAAGAAAAGTGAATACTGGAAGTGAGTAACGGTAATGATTTTTACCTGAGTAATGCTGGGTGGAGATTAATTTTATTAAAAAAATTCTGCTTTTGATTGATTTGTTTCCAACTATGCATAATGAAAGGCAATAAATTAACCATTTCAGTATAAACAAAGTGTAAGAATCACAATGAAAAATCAATTGCAAGAAAAGTCCTTTGCCAGTAAATAAAATTTTATAGCATGTGTAAATAGCAGTTCAAGTGGCTCAATTTAGCAGTGACAAAAGCTGTTTTCACTGCAAAGTAATTGTTAAAATTGCCCCCTTACACAAAAAAAAGCAGTTAAAATGAGCCAATTTATGTAGCATTGACAAGAATTGTTTTCAACTGTAGGCATTCTCTTAAAGCTGTTTAAAATTAAGTAGATGGTTGCCAAATTGATGCAATTACTTAGACATCATAAAAACGGTTTTAAAACTATAAATGCATTTGCTAACAGTATTAAATTGAGGCAATTAGCCAACAGGAGTTTTAACCTTCCTCTAGACACCAGGAATCTCTTTGGGCATGAGAAGTACTTTCATATCTGTCTTATTGTGCTTTATACTGGCAATTAAGAAGGGGAATTACCTGGAGATACATCAGCAACAACAGCTTCCAGAGGTGTGCCTATCTGCAGCCAATGCTAAGCCTTGCATTGCAGACGCTCTGTTCACATTAATTGGTGCTGCATGAACTGTGCTGATATTACTTACCTTTATGTTTCATATATGTACATTTTGTTATTCAGTCAATAAGTCTTTTACTGGAAAGTGTCTGGAAGCAAATCAACCCCTTTAACAGAGAGCAACTGTAAGAAATGAGGCCTGTGAAATTCCTCCTGTTTTCTCCATCTCTGGAGTCCAGCTTGATGCTGTACACCCCAGGACCCTGCCTGTTACACTTCTGACTTGGGAGGTGCTGTGTGTGTCATTGGTCTTACAGTCTTCCCAGAAAGGGCTATCTGGTATTAACTGATGTCAGTCAGGATGATGGACTCTTGCTGATCTTAGAACACTCACTTCAATCCATTCTAGGTCATTCTGTGTAGCATTGGTCCAGCCACAAACACTCAGAAACACCAAGTCATATTAGAGCCACTGACACTTACACAAGGTTCTTTAATACGCAATATGAGTTTAAGAGTGTGAACCACAAAACTTTTAAGTAAGCCCTCAGAAGTGCAGATTTAGGTTGCTAGGTTTCCCAAGCCACTTATAGTCCTGCTCTTGCGGGTGGGTGTTCATCCCAAACCACTGAAGTCCTTTGGTTGAGGAGGACATCAAATCCATCTCCCTGTTCTTATCTGCAGGAGAAAATTGTCTCTTGAGAGTTCCAGATGCAAAATGTTTTTCTGACATGCATACTTTAGTTTGGAGGGACTTTGTGCCCTTATTCTGAGCCTTGATAAAGAAAGTTCGAGTTGGAGTTTATCTGAACCTTTCTCTTTAGCATTTCCTAATGGCTACTTTAGGCAGCTCCTAAGATACAATTTAATGGGTCTTATCAACCCTATTTGAGATCCTTGACTTCCCCACATGCTGCTCAGGCACTTCTAGGCACCAAATTTCTGTCCAAGATTCATGTATGTTGCAAGAGCCTTGCAGCTTTCAGCATTGCAACACCTAATTTCATTTACAGATAGTTATCTCAGTTCCTAGCTGGTAGTAGGAACAACAGTACTCACATATCTTGGAGGAGTAGTGCCAGAGGGTTAAAAAAGGATATCTGGTTGTCAGATGCTGTAGCAAAGAAAACCGTATGAAGGAAAAGAAGGAGCAGTTGTGTAGGACTTGTAATAGATTAGACTGAATCCTGATCAGTTTTGTTCAACCATGCTCTCTCCTAGGGGAACAGAAACCTCACATTCTTAAAAAAAAAAAAATAAAAAAAAATCAGTTGTCCAAATTGCATTTCCCTGTGGGCCTTTTTGGAGCATCTTGGTAAAACCTTTTAAGATTCAAACTCAGACATTCTTAGTGGGCTTTTATATTGGGGAGGACAATGGGTACTTAGCAATAGTCAACTTTGGGAGTCACAGAAAATGCTGCCTTCTGGGCTGAATGTTCTCTACTGACACTGAGGGACTTTCAGGCAGGCTTTTTTATATCCATCATTTTTGTGTCCTTACATTTTTTTGTGTCCATTCCTTTTGTGTCTTCCAGTTAGTCAAACTGTAACGAGGCAGAGAGATTTCCAGAGAGCCAGGTAAGAATTGTGGCTTTGTAGAGATTACACCCTCCAAAAACTGAAGTTCCTACTGCAAAAATTTGCTACAGTCTTCTAAATGACTTGTGAGAGGTGCCGAGTACAGGTCTGATAGAGAGGAAAGTAACAGGAGAGCCACTAACCATTGTTCTCAGCAGATTTGCACCAACCAAAGAAAAGTTTAATAATCAAAAAAGTCTGGTTGTCATATATACCTTGTGTATATGCATAAAAAAATAAGATGGCTTAATGTCATTTCAGATATTGTATTTCAAAGTGCTATTTATTAACTGTAATGCAAATAATGCACCTTAGAGAGGTAAAATGAGAATTACAAAACATTATATATAACAACTCCTGTTCCTTGTTAAAACTTTCTTCCCATATCTTTAAAATTTTGGGCAGATTCCTCACAGAATCTGCTCAATAATTCTTCATGTACTGATCTGACTCTGATAATTTGTCTGAAATAAAATAATTTATGTCATCAGAGAGCAGCTATCAATATTTAATTGTCAGGCTGGAAAGTTTCACACCGAGTAGAGTTCTGTGAAGCTCTGTTGTGAGTCCATCCAATATTTTCATTGAAGTCCTGGATGTAGGAACTGAGACTTTGCTATTAAATCTTCAGATAAACAGAGGCTGGAAAGGACCACAGGCATTTGTTATGATCTGATTATTAAGAGATGCCTCTGCTTGAATTAAGGTGCAAACAAGACCATATGCTGAAGTCAATAGTATGGATTTTATTTAACAGTAAACATGAGGTAGAGAGATAGAAAGAAATAAGAAAGGGGGGGGAGGGGGAGAGAGAGAGAGGAAGCATAAGATAGTCACCACCTTGTGGATCCCGTTGCCCAGTTGGTCCTTCTTTACCCTGGTCTTCCCATTGGTGGGGGTCCTGGAGTTGTTCTTCTGGGGTATCACCTTCATACAGTCCAAGTTCCAGGTATTCATGGAGCGTAGATGTGTTCCCATAATTTGGGATGGCATGTGTATAAGTAGTTGCTTCCTTTACCACAGTCTGCCACTGTTGGAAATTTTGTCTGGTATGTTAGCCAAACCTCATCTCCATTAGGCCTGGAATTAGTGCCTTCTCGTTGCAAATTCCTCTCTCTTCTGTGCTTATCTCAAGTTCCTGCTTTGGTGGCTTATCTTATGGTAAGTTCCTTCTGTGGCTTTGACAGTGTTTTGAGACAGTCAAGTGCATTCTTTGAATCCTTACAGCACTTTGGAGGAGAAGTCTAGAATTCCAAATTGCCTCAACAAATTCAAAAAGTGTTCTTAAAAAGTAGGAGGCTGTTCAACAAGGAAAAGTGGAAAATATTAATTATGCCTAGGAATAATGAGTGGCACAAAATCAAGACAAGAAAAGAATCATAGACCTCTCAGGAAAAAAAAAAAAGAGAATTTTAGGAAGATACATAAGAAGTAGTGTAGATACTATTTAACATTTATTTTGTTACAGACAGCAGTAAGTAACACCTCAGCTGAAGTTGTCCATGTGGGGCATTGCGCATCAAGACAGACATGGACAAGGTAGATCAAATTTTAAAGCCAGTCATCAGAAAAAATCAGGAAAACAAAACTTGAGGGCAAAGAATGAAGGAGGTAGATTTGTTTAATATGGAGGAGGGACTAACTCAGGAGACATAGCTATAATCTGAAAAATTTTTAAAGGATTTTGCAAAGGGCAAGCAAAGAAACTCTTCTCATACATACTGGAGACAGGGTACAGTCTGAGAAACTTGAACTGGAGCAAAAAAAATTTAGGATAAATACTCAGCAAAATCTTCTAACAGGCAGGAGAGTTAAGAACTCAATAGACTCTGTAAGGAAGCTGTGAAATCCCTGTTTGTTGAGGGTTTTAAAGAACAAATTAAACCAATCTCTCTGAGGAATGAAATTCTGTGAAACCTGCTATTGGGCATGACAGAGGGAAAATTAAATGACCACCCAAGGTCTCTTCCAGTGTTGTTTCTTGTAATTCTTCACCCAAGAGCATCCTTGGCAAAATATTCAGGCAAGAAGTCTTTCAGCCTCACTGCCCAGTTTCTAGACTGTTCATACTTTGCTTGTATTGACTGCTTTCTATTTCAAAAGGAACTTAGATTTCCAAACAAGTGAATTACTTTGCTGCATTTGTACTATTGATCAATTATTTCTGTCTGATTCAGCATAAGATATCCACAATTCTGCAGGAAATATACAGACTTTCAATTTACCAGAGCATGCTCTCATCAATGAACAGCATGCAAGAAAACCTTTTTTGTCTATCAGCCTCTGCTTTTTAATCTTTTTTTTTCACTTTCACTTCTTGTGGTATCACAGTTCAATGCATTTTTTATGAAGGTTTATTCTGGCTTCTTGTCTCCAGAGCCTCTTCTTGCATTTCTCAGGCAGGCAAGCTGAGCCACTAGGAGTTCACAACATAATATTTGCCTATTTCTTCTCTGCTGGAAAGAAACAGCTTGCTGCTTTCCTGCCTTCCTTGCCTCCTCTTCTGTGCATTCATTTTGTTGTACTTTCTCAGTCTGGGGAGGTCATTATATGAGGCATGGTATGTTAACCACTGTGTAATTCACAAAGGAATTTCTTGTGTCTTGACATTACAAATGTTTATCAGTGTAAATTTAAATAATCAGCTCTACCAAAAGCATTTTCTGGACATTTTTTTTTCACTCTGCTCATAACTGGGCTCTCAGTGGTCTGTGGCTTCATTGTGCCAGGAATGGTGAGTTCACACTGGTCAGAGTGCTTTTACTTCTAGCTGATGTATCTTTCCACATTTCTTTTTCTAAAAAAGAACATAGTATGGACTGTGGTATTGTTTATTCATGTGTTTTGGAGCTTTCTTTTGTTTGTTTGTTTGGTTGATTTTGAGTAAAGTTTCTAGGCATTGAAGTTTTAAGGTTCTTAATTCTGGAATTTCTGATTATTGACATTTTTTTCTAAGATAGGAAATCAAAATCGAAACTACTGCTCTTCAGTAGAATGCAGAATTCAAAAGTTGATGTCTCCATGGTTTTATGCTGCCTGAGTTGCTAAGAGTCTTTGTTATTTCATTTTGCCAAGCCTGATTGTAGCATACTTTGCAGAGGATTTTTTTACAATTACATTCCTCTTTATATTGTAAGCTCTATAGTGAAACAATTGACTTCTGTTTCTGTGCTATGCCTTGCACCCTGGGATCATGCTGTATTCCAAGCCTTGAGAACTTACTGTACTAGAGATAATGAATGAAAACAGATCATGCTAGTTGCATGACCCAGATGCAACATAACAAATAACCATGGAAATGCAAATGGCTCTTTCTTGAGGTCTTAGTTTTCTCCTACTGGAAGAAAACCTCTAATCAGTAGAGTTTTGACAGAAGAAGAATGGTATTCTATAACTGATATTTTCATTTATAGTATTCACTGATCTGAAAAGATCACAAAAGTAGGAGAATTGGCCAAGCAGAGTAACACTCCCTAGATATGTCAAAAACATGTTTTCCCTAAGAAGCAGGCGAGCAGTTTTCTGATAATACCTGCTGCCCTAAGTTTGTGGCTTTTTGTGGGGTCATGTGGTCCTTTGTGCATAAATATCACTGTGACTAGATTCTATTGTGTGCAAATGTCTGTGAATCACTCAAACATTTCAGTGTTATTTTTCTGCTGGTGATTAAAATCTTGGACTTGTGCCTGTCATTCATTATTCATTATTCAACATGAAAAAAAGTTTGGTCACAGGCAGAAAACAAGAACAATACCAACAGGCTTGGGTAACATAATGTATAATTAAAATGAATAATTTCAGTCAACAAATTAAAAATCTAGTCCCTTAGTAATGTTTTCAAATAAGGCGTAGGTGCTGAGAAGAAATTGAATTGCAAATTTTTAGCTAAAAGAAAATAAAAGGTGAAATAAAACCCAACAATATTTAGTAAGTAAGTCAATTAACCACTTGTTTTTTCCATTGGCCCCAGCTTTTAAGAATTAGTATTGCTGAAGCTATTGCAAACTTTAGGAACAGATTCAACAGCTGGGGACATTATATTTCCTTTTCCCACACCCATATGAGTCTACATTAATGAATATTAAACTACTCAAATTACCTAACAATTCTACTTCTGACAGGTTGTGCAGAGATACTTAAATTTATCATTTTTAACTCTTTGATATTGTAGACATAGCACCATTCAGTACAATGCCAATCTGCAAGAAAGAAGAAATAAAGCATTTCAGTGGTTCCACTAACTCTGAACTTTTAAGACAGATATTACTTAGAACTGAAATTTGCATGGACAGATTTAAATGAAGAGAACTTACTACTTCTGAATGCTAAAGGATCATATACTAATTTCATATCTTTACTTGAAAATTCAACATTAAAATTCAAAAGACAAGTAGCCTGGGATGTTCTACTGCTTTAAGACATAAAACTGTCGCTGAGAGGATGTCTTTGGACATTGACCTTCTTTTGTACCCTGTTACTCAGAAGCATCCCTTACTTTTAGTGTACTAATATATTAAGCAAAATGCAGCTGCAGACATGATCTGAACAAGCTTGATAAAAACAGACTGACATCTAGCTTCTCCGAACTTCTCCTGAATGCAATTAAAAAATAAAAAAAAATCAGCTTTTCTGAGATGCATTAAACATATTTTGGAGTTTTGATGATCTCAATTATGTGCAGCAGTTCAAAAATTATAAATTCAGAGTACATCACATAAAACCCAGGCAGTTACAGTAAAGGCCAAAACTTTCATGGTTAACTGGAAAAGATGATCTGCAACAACTCTGAGTAGTAATTGTATTAACAGGGCAATGTTCTCTGCTTCTCAGTTTGGATGAAAAGAAAATTGTATTATAAACTTTCCAACTCACATCACAAGCAGAGTATTGTGTAAAGATCTTTGCTGTCTTTGTTTCCATTCAAACTCATATTTAAATTTAAAAAAAAAACTAGTTTATCCTCTTCTCCCAAAACCCACCTGCAAAAACCAGCAAGTTTTCCTCAGAAGTTAACTTTAGTAATCAAAAAACACCTTGTCAGTTTATTTATTTATTTGTTCATTTATTTGGGAGTTATGAGGTCTATTGTGACTTAACTCCCTGGCTAAACTGACCACTGTAGCACAAACTCATTGGTGCATTCTAAGGAAGAGATACTACCTTTCTGAGTAGTCTCTCCTCTGCCTAGGGCAGCCACTGCAACTGCTGAGTTAATGCAAGGATTCATCTGCCCTAAATTAGTCATCTAAGCAGTTAGACTTGTGTATCTAAGTTTGTTACCCTTGAGTATTTTTACATTCAGTGGAGAGAAATACTAATCTCCAGAAAGTAATTTTAGCCAACCCTCATAAGGAAGACAAGACAGAAGAATCTTCTCCTGGAAGTCCTTCCACTCTGTTAACTACACAGAACCAAGGATGATTAGCAAGGCTCTGATATATAACTGCTACAGGACTTCAGTTAATATAGGTGAATTCCACACAAGTTGTTTTTTGATTAATTACTAAACTTCTTAAAATTAGAGACTTCAACTCTGCAGGAGAATTACCAGTGGGAGTTTTCTTGGCAGATTGTTAATGTGCATATGCAGTGGGTCACTAAGTTTGGCTTTGGGTCGTATTGCTGAGCATTTTATTCTAAGTGATACCATTCTGAAGATAATTACACAAGGAGCAAAATGCCGAACAATTTGCATAAGGAGAGAAAACTATGAAACGACAACAGCATTTTTAGACATCATTCATAAAAGTGGCTGAGGAGGGAACATCTTGTTCCTCCAGCTGATAAAACTGAATCCCTTAGTCAACTAGTTCCTTTTCACTTTCACATATAAATATGCATATAAAAGTATAAATGCCTCTTACGAATCTTATAGTTCTGCCCTCTTTCTCTAAGCAGCATTCTGCAATTCCGGAATTCAAGAGAATTTTCTATTTTATAACTCACAGAAACAAAAACTGCAAATTACCTGTTTGGAGATACCAGAGGAAGTCTAGAAGGCCACATGAAAGGAATAAAGTAAGAAACAAGAGGAGCGTGTAGTTACAGCTCTGGATTGCGTTTTGGATTTGAGATAAAAGAAAAACCCAGAAAAGTGACAGGGAGATAAGAAGGTTTCAGCTCTTGGCTTTTTTTTTTTTTTTTTTAAGGAATCCATCCGTGACATATGCTGATCACAGAATCACAGAACACTCCTTGATGTCAATATGTTTAACTGAGGAATTCTTAAAAACAAATATTTCAACTCCCTTCCCTCATTTTTATGACCAAAATTATTTTCTAATTGAATCCTAGTAGATTCAGCGTCTCAAAATTAATTATTTTTAACAACTTAGCAGTCCAAGAAAGGTTACCCAGTCTTCTTCAGAAGGTCCAGATTTAGCAGTTGTCTATTTCAGCTTTTTGAGAGGTAAATCATCTAAACTTAGGACCTAATCCTGTGTATTTCATTGCCCAGTTGGAACTGTGAAGCAAATAAATGGTATGTGTGTGACCTCTCAAAATCCTAAAGTTGTAACAAGTGCATCGTGCAGGGAGAATTGCAGGGCAATGGCCTTATGCATTAAATGAATCCCAGAATACTTTGACAGAGTTAGTCACCTGTTGTCTTCAGGTTCCTGAATATATCATAGCACAGCCGTGTGAATAGGGAAGCTAAATCTCTTGTGGTTTTGGTCTTCTTTGTATGTTTACACTATATGAGGTAGGTAGAGCAAGCACTAGCTAATCAGAATAGTAACAGTTTGCGTTCATTTGCATCAGCACGTTTGTCTGCAGGGATGCAAGACAATAGGGAATCCAAAGAGGAGCTGAAAAGATTAATTAGAAAGAAGCAGGATTCTGCTTCTTTCATATTGACCTTATTGTGGCAAATTTCAGGGGCCTTCATATTGCTTAAATATGGATGCTTTTTTAAGGGTTTAACGAGAACTTTTTTTAAATTAACACATAAAAAGGTAGAACAAGCTGCATAAAGATAGTGTTTAGAGTAGCTAAGGTGATGCCTTTCTCACATTAGTTAATTGAAATATGCTTCCCAAGCAGAAATGGCTTCAGGAAGTGACCAGCCAAAACACCTCCACTGGTTCAGGCACAAAGATTATTTTTTATATATTGAGAATGTTTTGGTCTTGTTGAATGAATTTGCTAGCCCACTAGAAGATTTGGCTGCTTTCAGATATGTGCTTTTTTAGCTTAAGTGCTCTATTCCCAATATTCAAATTTCTCTAAAAGTGCAGTTTAGTTAGCAAGAACTTTTCACTTCATGTTTATAGGTTACCATGAATATCCTACAGTATTTCAAATTTTAAGCCAATGCATGACTTAATAAACTCAGTGACCTCTTTGACAATGGCTAGAATAAGCTACTTGCAAAATATGCCCTCTAAATCTGGCTTGCCAAGGTTATTATACTTGTCAATATGTCCTTTCATACATCCAGACAAGAACATATTCTACTTTGGAATATTCCTAATATAAGCAGTGCTGTCTTAGGTAATGATTGAATGTCAGGTCCAGTATTAGCACACAGCTGTAGTACACAAATGCCTGACAGAATTTAATGAATATGTTATGGCTCTGAATCTTTTACCTTGACTTTGTGCTTCTTCTCATGACTTACAATATCTCTGGCATGACAGTAAATGATAGGACCTTATTTTTTTCCCTCCTGTGATACTTAAGGCACTATTTATTTTGATGTTATTTCACTACAGAGACAAATGTGATGTTCACACTAATTGTGACAATCAAAGGCAAGCTAATAGCTCCAGGGATGGTGTTGAGTTGCTCCCTTTTAACACTAGAGGGAAGTGTATGTAAAGGCACTAAGGGACCGTGCAGTGTGCACTTTGGTAATTTTTTTGATGAACAACAATTTTTTTTTAAAGATTAAGGATTTGGGACCATTAATGATGAAAAGCAAAGCAGTACAATGTATCAGGCAGTGGTGTAGTGTTGAGACAACCTGAATCCTATGACCAGCCTTCCAGTGATTTCCGTTTATCTGTTTAGACTGCTCATTCTTTAAGAGCATCTGTTTGGACTAATTTTAGAGTTGACAGAGAGCAGCATACACTCACAGAAGTAGAAGCACACAACTGTCTTGAGAATAAGGAACAACTTAAAACCAAGAAAGAATAGAAACATTTATGGCTTATCAAATGCTGTTCCTATAGTTGTCCTGTGGCCTCTTTTATGCACAGTTACTGTAGGCAGACCACCAGTGTACTCCAGAGCCTTTCCAGTACCATTAAGAACTTCAGGGATTTTCTAGCTTCCCTTACTTTGGTATAGGGACACAGAACAAACCTTTACAATAGAGGGGAAAGACTGTTAACTAAATGTTATAAGGACATTTGCTCCATGTTATTTATGATGGATTAGATGTGCTCTCTCCATTAACAACAAATAGAAGTATTAATCTCATTTGCAGGAAAAGCTTTACCCCATAAGTGCTATTCTTCACTGCTGTTGGCAGATCATGAGGTAGGAGTCTGAATATAAGTAAAGAATTCCTTGGTGATGTTATGCTGACCCATGCGAATCCTGATCCAATGCCCACTTCATCTAGAGGAGAGAGTCCCATGACTTCAGTGAGCTTTAAGTATGTACATAGGTATACATAATCATACTGCTCAAGTGTTAGGTAAAGCTGAAGAATTAAAGGAAATCAGAAGAGACTTAGGAAGAGGAATTGCACTCAGAGGGTAAAGACTAACTGAGAATTATTTTCTAACTCTGGTCATCTGTGTGTTCATCTGTCTCATACCGGTATCTCAGCAGAGAAACTTGTTCTTTCTGAATATTTCGCATGGAAGTACTATGACAGTCAATAGATAGGTATGGCTTTTGGGGTGCCAAATTAAACAGTGGTACTTCAGAAGAAGTTCTTACAGTTTGTGATGAAGGATAAGATAAATTACTTACATGGTATGTATTTTAAAAAAATCAAAGAACTTGCCTTTTGTGTTAAATTAGCAAATAGCAATGCATAACATGAAGAAAGTAGCCATTTGTCATATAGCTAAAGTGTTATAAGGTTATATTAAAATATGTCTTCACACACACTGAAAACATTGAAAATGGTTATTCTAACAAAACACAAATTAATGTCCATAATAAAGTCATCAGCCCAGGGAAAACACTTATATCTTAGTCTTGGTTCTTCCTTATCTCTGTACTGCTTTTAGAACTACACCTTTTACATATCCCATGTCATCCATGGCCTTTCTCAGACTATTTACGCGATGCTCAGGAATTTACACAATCCTACAACACAATGCCTCACCTCACTCTTATGCCACATATGGCTTCTTCAAATCTTCACAGACCATGTTCCCCCAAATGTGCTTGTACTGGACTTCACTGGACTTGTGTCTGACCAGTGTTTCCGATCCCTCTGTAATTTAAAAAAAAATATCCTATTGTATTAAAGCTATAATTCTATTCAAGAATACTTTCTGTGTGATTTTTTTGAATTTAAATGGAGATGAGAAAGTGAAGACTTCAATTATAATTGAATGCAAAAAAGAAATTATTCTTTTTTTCCTTGCCAAAATAATAAAAATTACAGTAATCTACTAATTTAGATTGGATGAAATACTCTATTCAGTCAGATCTCCCCCTCAATGTTTTGTTTCCAAGCACTTCTCACATAAGCAATGGAGACAAAGCTGGACTTGTCATTACTGAGGGAACATTAGTATTTTATTCAGCTACTGGCAAACTGGTCTTACCCAGCTACTGATTTACTCAGCTTCTGGTTGGAACACTTGTTTCCAACCAATAAACTGAAATTCAGCTCCACCCGAAGAAGCTCAAAAGTTCATTTTCTAGAACCCAATAGGTACAAGCTGCTTGATACTTCAAATATCTCACTTGCTCAATATTATTCAGTGAAGAAAAGTCACCCACATCTATTAAGAATACTTACTGCATGATATTAATAAAATAGTATAGTTAAAAATCTGCAGTTATATTAAGACATTTGCAGACTGGCAGTTAAAAGAACAGAGCACAATATCAGAGAACAATTCTTTTTTATGAGTCAACAACATAATCATTGGATTTGGGGTATAGTAGTTAAGCTATAATCTAAGTGGCAGAAGAAACCTTTTTGAGGACCCTGCATCATCATATTAAAGAAGCAAGAAAGGGTGATGGCACTCTGCTGGATTTGGTTTACCAGGATAGGAATGACCAGTATTATCACAGGAAGGAAAAGCAGATCTCAAAGTTTTCTCAGAAAAAAACATATTGCCTAAGGGACACTTTTTTTCCACAATATCCAAGAGCATGGGACTGTAGAGTTTGGGAAAGTTTGGAGGAGCATTCAAACTTGGAATTTCTTGAGACATTCTTGTCACTTGATTTTCTTTTTCATTTAACCTGAAACCAATGTGGATTCATGTGTGCCTTTGCTGTCTTCAGCCTGGAATATTAACACATTCTGCACAATTTTAATTCATTGGCTTGACTTTACTATTTAGGTATCACATGGCATTCACATTTTCAATAGGAAACAAATGGACATCTCTCCATAGCACCACTGTGATTTATTTTCATACCTCTCAATTTTAATTCTTTTCAGCTGCCATCATATCCATATAATTCCCTCCCCTCTCCCCCCAGGTAACTACCCCCTAAGGAGAAAGCAGAGGGTAGGGAGACAAACATTCAGTATGGAGCATTTTAGGCATATAGATTAGGCATCAGAAACCATTTAGGCACAAGTGATTGAATCAACATTTTTAAGCCTACTGGCATAAGACTACCACATTTTCTTGCATGACAGAAGAGCCAGGGGCTGTGATTCAAGGGTAGTTGAAACTTACAGTTCTCTACTGTCTTGTCATGTTGAATAAAAGCAGCTCAAAAGCTTATTCTACAGGAAATACTTTTTAGTTACCTTGAAGGCCATTTAGACTCTTTTTGCTTTTTTTTTTCTTACCACAAAGAGAGTTTTTTTACAGTTTTCATTAGCCTGCATGTCTCCCTTAACATTATAGTGGTGAATAGCTGTGGTGGACATCAGGATTATTATTTATCTGAACAGAAAAGCTGAGTGGGTGATAATTTCAACTAGTCAAAGGAAAGATGAAGCTGAATATCATATTAATGATAAGAATTTTTGCTTCTGTATTATGGGCACTAAGTACTTTCACATATTTAAAAAATTATTACTTTAATTGTTCATTAATGGTTGTTTAGTCAGAAAGTATGAAGTGCTATCATTTCCCACTCTGTAAGTTCTAAAAAATTTTAGATGTCAGAGCAAATTTTGCTGCCAAGAGTTATGACAACCATAAACATATTGGTTTCAAATAACTAGTCAAGAAGCCTAGAGTGGAAAATGCAAAGGAATCTAAACATGAACATCCATTTATAACCAAAAATACATGCAGCTGCATGCTCAAAATGAAAAGATGGGAAACCTGCTAAAAGAGAAGAGGTTCCCCCTTCAGATCTATTTTGTCCAGAAGTGTCAGCACTAGTGTGGAACAAACCATTAACAACTTCTTTCCTCTGTCCTAGCTCTGATGTACCACAGGTGCTCTTCTACTTTCCTGAAGTTTGTCTCAGGGCTGTTTCTGCCAGGCAGATTTTATAGACTGAAGTTTCTTTCTCTTACACCTTACATATTTTTCTCATCTTTTTATTACGCTGAAAAGCATGACAATGTCAGGGCAAGAGGGAGGTCAGCTAAGAGGTAAAATAGTGCTAGTTTAACACCCAACTAGAAAGAGGCAGGAAAGCCGAAAGGGAGGATTTTCCTTCCTCTGCCCAAGATTATTCCTACTTTAAAAAAATTTATTTATTTTTGTCATGTTCCCCCCCCCCTCCAAATGTGAAGGTTGCTGTAACCATGTACACTTCTCTTGGGAAAGTTTGGCTCCTTCCTATCTCTGGCACTTTGAATGCAATGCTGGCTAGAGGAAGATATCTAACATTTCTATTTGAATTACTTGTACTCTCAGTGAGAGTAATAGTTTGCAAATATAAGCAAAAGGACTTACTCTCTTCAGTCATGTAACTCACTGGAGAAGAGATATCTTTTCTGATAGAATCACAGAATCATTTAGGTTGGAAATTACCTTTAAGATAATCGAGTCCAACCACAAACCTAACATTGTTAATTCCACCATTAAACCATGTCCCTTGGCACCGTGTCTACAAGGCAGAATGGACCTTCTGCAGCCAGTTTTTTTTCTCCATTAACTAGGCAAGAATTTGGACAGTTATATGAGGAGAATTGGAATATAACTCCTCTGCTTTCCTTCATCCAGACTAAAATGAAGCCATTTTGAAAGTCAAGACATGAACTGTTCAAATGGAATCCTATCCCTGATTTGCCCTTCATGTCTTAAAGATCTAAGAGAGAAATGGCACTGCAGGCAATAGGGCATCTTCTTCTGGCTCCCACCCTGTCAGAGGATGCCAGCTAGTGCTAAGTTCAGTGCACCAAATCTGTCACAGAGGTGTGGAGAGAGGTGGATATGTTGCATGAACTGTGCCATGATTTCATGAAATAAAGTATCTTCCTCAAACACAAGGAAAATAGTACATTATGGAATGTTTTTTGTTGTTCTAGCATCAAGGAAAAGTCTTTAACATAGGGAGATCAAAGAAACTTCTTTTGGCTGGACTTCTAGCAAAACAATGCAACGTCCCCCCCATCCCAAACCAACAAAAAAAGAAAAAGCAGTTCCTGTTTCCTTCTACTATCTAGTATTCAGTTGCAGTCTTATTTAGCGCAGCTGGTAGAATTTTTTTCCAGCCAGAATAACCTGACAATCTATTGCTGAGCACTCGGATTTCAATGCACAGCTTTCGATACAGCCGTGTTTAAGTAATGAGATAGCTCCTGGGAAACACATGCAGTTCTTGTGTCAGAGGGAACATCTGTAGATAATCCCTTCAAGAAAAAACTTGGTTTTTAGCTACTTTAGCAAACAAATAAATGATATGAACTGTGTAACAGTCTTCCAGATGTGAGCAGTTGTGATGAATTGGTACCACAGCTGATTCAGCTGTAGAACATAACCCAGCACTTGCTATACTTCAGATTTGTCAAGAAGAAAATCCCTTGGAGACAAAGCAAAAATTGATTGTATGAAGCACATAGCGCCAAGAGAAGTTTATTTTTATCATAATTTCTGTCATTTAGGTATGTTGTTCCATTTTTTTTCCTAGTCCCTTGTAGTGATTAGTAACAATACTGAATTCTGATAAATGCTTATATCTTGTATAGGTTGAATTATTTTAAGAGATTAATTCCTAACCTGCTTATTATGGATGCAAGTAGATGAAATTTTTTGATCATCCATATTTTTAGCTGTGCTGGAGCATGCTTGATCAGAAATTATATTAGGGTACAACAGTTGATGGAGGATAGACTGGCATATTGCTGAGTTTTATGCTTTAAATGCTGAAACAATTTAAGAAAATGAAAAGAAATAAATTTAAGAAGTAAACTCCTCAGATGGCCTTTCTCTATTCTGCTATTTGGAATGCAATAATCAGCTAGGATTCCTTGATGTCCAAGCTCTGATATATCATTCTAATATAAATGCTACAGCTAACTAAAATTAAAAATTTGCATTAGGAAATATTCTGTCAGTCAACCTATTCTATATTCCTGTACTGTGCTTAGGGCAGGTCTGATCTGAACATTGCTGCTGTTTTTCCAAAAACTGATTTTGGTTTTATCTGTAGACCAGATCTGCAAATTACTTACATTTGATCAGAATCCTTTTTTCTATATTATCTTCCTCATTTACCAAAATAGAACTAATTAGATAAAAATCAAAGAAATTAGATTTAAACTCCCTAAACCTCTGTTCAGCTTTGCATTTACCTTGAGTGTATTTTGGTTGATGAGAGTACATTTACTCAGGCTAGCGTGAGACCCTCAGAGTCAGCTTTCTGCAGAAATGGAGAGGGTGGTGTGGGCTTCGTGCAGGGAATCACCAGCATTAGCAGATAGTCTTTGGTGATAATGAGTGGCTAACTCAAGCCACTATTCTCTCTCAGGTGGATGGTGCTGAAGAACAAACCCACTAAGATAGTCTGTGGGTGATGGAAGAGGAAAAGGGGAGAACGAGAATATAAGAGCTAAAAGGAACAAGTCAAAATTTTGGAAGGATGGAGCAAAAGGGTAAAAGACCTGGAGGTAAAGTAAAATCAAGAGTAAGTGATATTGCTGGTTCCAAGAAAACAGGCAAAAGGAGCCTTGATGAGTAAAAGATGAGAGGAAGGCCAGAAATATTAATCATGGTGACAGTTTGGATCATATTATCAGATTATGTCCCTGCACTTTCTCACAGGCTGATTTCTTTCTACGCTGTCTTTTCTCTTTCCTCCTCTCTTTTCAAATAAGATCAGCTGCAAGAGCTGAGAATGAAAAGTCAGTGAGATGAAACTGGAAAAAATGTGAAGTTACAGCCAGTAAAAGTACAAATGAAAAACTATATGCCAGTACAGTATATATAATATCCTCAAAGAAGTTGTCCGTTATTACAGAAAGATCAGCATCTGCAGAATAGTTTTCTGCACATTTATGTCAATTCTTTGTATTTTTTTTTCTCTTCTGCTGCTCACAAGAAATGAACCTCAGTAACTACAACTTTTGCTGTGGAAGAGTTTTTAGGTAGTTATTCCTTGAAAAAGGAAAATAGTACTGACAAGGAATGAATCTTAATGATTGTGGTTCATGGCGAGACTGACTTCTCTAACACTTCAAAGCTCCACAAAACTTTTAATGGGACTTTGCATTTTTCTCCTTCTCAAAGTATTCTTTATAGTGAAATGAAGATAAGATGATTATTCCTCACTGAGACTCTGAAGCCAAAGTGACCTTTGATCTATTTTTGTCTTTCAACAGATCTTATCTGTTTATTTGATAAAGAATAAAGGTGACTGACATAAAATCGGAAACAGATTTCCCAGTATGGAAAAATTAAACATCCTTTAGTTTATTCTATCATTTATTTGTTCATTACTGCAAAGTAATCCACTGCATAGAAAGAATAAGTTATGACATTTGGCATTGTTTAAATTTTTATTCTCCATATAATCAAATGTTTTGTGCAGCATCCTATTACTTTAAACGCAACCATGCCAGGTACTAGTGAAATATTTTCATTAATACATAGGAATATAAAAATGGCCAGATCATGGAGCCTAATAAACAGCAAAACTTTCCAAATCATAATGCTGATTACAGGTAGGTTTAGTTCATTTAAATGCCATATGTAATTCAGCTCAACTAGTGTTAGTTATTTAAAAGTCTAAGCAAATCTTTACTATCATAGCCTAGAGAATGTGCCCAAGTGGAAAGACTTTCTTTTTAACTGCTATTCCCCCTCATTAACTACACTGGGAACAGTAAAACCTGCTCAGATTAAATGAATTGGTTGGTAGGTCGAAATGCTACATGATCTTAAGAAAAATGAACATGTCAAATAGCTACCAGAAATCAGCTTAGACAGAAGATTTGGATATATTATTTCAATACAGTGAGATAGTATCCCAGAAGGAGTTAGTTGCGTGATCTTTCAATCTTGGTTTAGCTGAGGATTACAAAAGTTGGGAATTTAAGCAAGAATGGTCACACTGAACTCAGCTACGTACTTGTGAAAGTGTGGGCCTCTGGTGGTCTAGTGGTTAGGGTGCAGCACTTTCACCGCTGCGACCCGGGTTCAATTCCCAGCCCCCCGGGCAGATGGAGCTCGTCAGCCCTGTAAGGCAATCCATCTAAGAGAAGGTCACTCTAAACAAACCTACGTCCTGAGACCCTCACTGCCACTGTCCAAGCTTGCTCGGCCCCGGCAGATGAACCTCAGGATTAAAGGGTGGGCTCAGTTCAGCGCACGCTGTGTCTCACCTAAAAAATCCACTGTGCAGGCTCGAAGGGTTAATGACCTTTCCCAAATCTTCGCTCGCAAAGACTGGCCATTATTATTATACTTGTGAAAGTGGTTGCAGAATAGGGGGATGACAGGATGAATGGCAACAAGAGTGTGACAGAGGGAATGAGTTGGGTTGTCTTAGGGTCTCATTTAAGTTTAATTTACAGCAGAGTGACTTGAAGTAGGACTGAAAAAAATCAGACTTTTTTCACTTCACATTTGCTTTACAATCAAACAGCACATATCACTTTCTCAAAGAGGTTTTTGATGACTTCCAACCTTCCCATCCTTTTCCTGTCGACTAACTGGTAAAGGGGATAAGCTTCTCAGAATCTAAGAATGGAAAAAAAAATTCTCTCTTCATCTCCCCCTGCCCAGATAGGCCACAGTAAACAACTTCCTTTTGATATTTGACTTTTTAGTTTCAAAAATCAACTATGCAACAAGCCACCCAAACAACAAAACTGCTTGCTCAAAACAAAGCTTTGAACAAGCAAATACAGAGCTATTGCTAAATGTTATTCCCCAAACTGATATTGGGTAATGCACTGCTCTTAGATACTCTTCCTGTTTATGTAAGGCGAATTGAAGTAAATGCTAAAATGAAATACATGTACTTTTACCAGTAGAGGAAAAACTGTAGCCAGTCAATTTTCCTTTACCCAAAAAAGAAAATGAGGGAAATGGCCACTAAATAGAACTTTGCACAATGGTAGCTACAGGGAACACAGATTGATTGCCCTCTCAGTAATTAAAATCACCTAATAAGTTTTCAGTCACCACCAATGCAATTATTCAGACATCACTAAGTGCACATTAAAGGCTTGATAAAGTTTTTAGGTGACAATTGAATGCTGTGCTAAGGATCTTACCCCCTAAAATGGATCCAATTAAAGATCACTGAGCAGTTATTTTCTCTTCACCAGCTGAATAAAGTAATAAATGAAAATTCATTTAGTTCTAACAGATTTTTTATTTTAGTTTGTTTTGTCTTTGCCAAATCAGAAAACAAATGAAAAACAGTCGTGTGTTTACTGAAGCATTAAATTGAGCATGAACAGAATATTTGATTTTCAGATACTTTAGGACAAGTAATAAAATGAAGAGGTTGAATTAATGATAATTTAGTCATTGATTTCTTTTATTCAAAGGCTTATGTTCATTTCTGTGTTATACTTGAGCAGATTTGAACCGATATATCTCAGGAAGTTTCCCTAAATATGCCGTGCTGGTATAAATAGCATCATCCTACACTGAGGTGTCCTTCCTCTGTATTGTTGGTCATATGCTGTTTCATTTTCATACTGAAAGACTCTCTGGAGCAGGGACTGGAATGAAAATGTCCAACATCCTCTGAGAGTGTCCAGCAGATCAAGCTAGATAGTGAAATAATTCACTCCTTCACATGATAGTTCAATGAATTTTAAATAGTCTACACTGAGCACAGCAGCTCTAAGAGACTGATAGTACTTTACTGGTGTGTGGCAGTTGTGAGTTCAGATCCCTTCAGGCAGAAAGGCTTGATCCCTGGTGTCTCAAACAGTGAATAAGTGTCTAAGCCAGTGGATAAAAAGGAATGGTAATAACACCATTCCCTCAAATACATTTGTTAGGCTACAAATATCTGGAGAGACTGGACCAAGTTCATGAACAATTTCTTTTGAAAGAAGACATTTTTTTATATGCAAAATTAGTCACATTAAAAGCAAACAAGAAACAGTTGCATACAGGATGTCCAATTTTTTGTGTTTAGTTTCAGGGGTATATCTCGCTAAATGATTCACATCATTCCATATGAGTATTCCTTTCCTCATCATTAAAGATCTCTTCTCAAGTGTTATGCAGCATCTGTACACTGTATCAGCAATTATTTTCTATATGACTCCAAACCAGCTATGAAAATATTGAACAGTGCAGAACCAATTACTGTTCTGTTCAGAACTCCTGGACAGATACGCCTTGGATAAAAAACCCTGTGAACTTTTCACTTCAGCATCCTGTAGATTCCTGTGCCTGAATATTGAGTAAAATTGCCTTCCAAGCAGATGGATTCCCATAAGACTAGTTTTTCTCATTGGGACTTGATCAGCAGGGTTTTTGAGACATCTAAACATAGAGGAAAAAGACAGAATAGAGTCAACTATGTTAGGAAAGTGGTTACTGCATTTCACCTCTGAACCATATGGATGACGCAGTAGAGGAGAAGTCTTGCTGCTGTTAGCTATGCCATGGCAGTTTTTCTCTTCTGTCTCCATTATGGTCACTTTGGCTTCACTCATCATAAAGTTATGTGGAGGATGGGGGAAATGAACACCTAAAACTCCACACACTTGTTATTCTAATGAGTTAGTTCTACTGTCGTCAATCTACCAAAGTGCGGAAGTGAGGCAGTAGAGACCATATAAATTCTCTGTTCTGGTACACATGCAGTGCCCCTCTAACATTACTCAAATTTCATGTAAGGGGACTTTTCTGATGCTGGGCAGAAGAAGGCTCATCCAAAGTCTCATGTGTCTGCTTGGTGTCACTGAAAATCAAAAAGTCCTACACAAGAGACATCGTTGTTCTTAGGTCGAAGACACAATGAGATTTCTCTATTTTCTTTTTTCCTTTTTTTCTATTTGCCTTGGGGCATGGAGTTTAAAATCCCAGAGACTCACAAGATCTGTGAGAACTTATCCAAACTGACAGGAGATATGGCGTTGCCCTCTGGGACTTTCCAGCTTTGTCACAAATGTTGCAATGTAAACAGGGGGTAAATGAGAGAGTTTTTCAATTTTAAATTAAAGTATGGTAGGCCCGGTGGGAACTCTCACTGTATTCTGTGGTGTGATAAAAAGCAAGTTATCTGGTTACTTTGGGAGTTTTACTATTTGATGATGAAGAAGAAAAGCCAGGTTCCAAGATAGAAATTACTCTGAAAGAGGGAAAAGCTCATTTCCACTGATTTTCTGAATCACATTCACTAAATGACAATGATGACATGAGTGAGGTATGTGTTGGGAATCTGTCCAAAGTACAGTGGTACATGTTCTATATGTTTTTGCTGAGGTTATCATGAGAACTTTTTGTTTTTTATAATTTTTATGAGCTGTAATTACACTCAAACTAAAAAAACACCATTCATGGCAGTGTTTCTTCCATGGGCAGGTTAATTTTTGCAAAAAATTTCCTCAAACTGTAGAAGATGACAGTTTTCATTGTTTAAGGAACAGGTGTTAATTAAGAAATGGAAAAGGAAAATATGTTTATGCTGGTTTTAACCACTGTTTGACATGTACACCCTAACTGATTATGTCCTGTGGGATATACGTCCCTCCTTCACACTTTTCAGCCTCAGAACTGGCAGGTAAGAGATTTTGGATGTTACTGCCTCTATTTTATATCCAGACTGCATCCTGTTTCTCTTATTCTGTGCAGCTACTTAATCCACAGGACAGCAGAAAGGAATGCTACCACCCTCCTCTTGTGGTCTCCGTGCTGACGGTCTGCAGATGTCATCTGTCTGTCTGTCCCACCAGCACAGCAGACGGGGAGGCTGCAGCCCAAAGTGTCCTGATGTGGGCAGGACTGCTGCCCTCAGCAGGGAACTGCATGCAGAAATAAAATGTATGGTGGGCTCCACTCTCCAGAATTGGTCCCAAAAGGAATTTACTTTAGACAAAAGATTTGGTGCAAAGATGTACTAAATGGTTCAGATCAGTGTCTCAAATGAAAACAAGAGGAGATAAGGGACTGTACATGAATCATACACCAGTGCAGATCAGTGCAATAGAAGGTCTAAGTTTGCATGCAACAAAACCAAAAAAAGGAGTTGTTCTGTTCTGGAGTCACATATTAAAAAATACAGCCAGTCCATGGTGCTAATGCTCACTGCTGGTTTTTAAAGATAGGAACAGATAGAGTAACATAATATTTTCAAACACAAACACAGAAATTTCTAATGTATCACCTGAGAAGTCTGTTGCCCAGTACATATCTTATTAACTGTATTCCCTGACAATAGCAATGTTTCTGTTCGGATAATTAGAAAAAAAAAAAAAAAGAAAGAAAAAGAAATCACAAACAGTCAGATACAAATTTGTACTAATTATTTGGTTTCATGTGAAGGTAAATTCTGTCTGTTCTGAACAATAAAGTCCCATTTTCTGTTGAATTATAGTATTTTACAAATGCCATAAATGTGAATATGCTGAAAGCAGAGAAGTTTAAAGTACTTTTGTGTATAGAAGTGATAAACAATTGTGGCAAACCTGCCAAGGTCCAACACTTCAAGGTACTTAGATAACATTGAGCAAAGCCAAAGCAATAAAGCCAAATGCTCCATACCGATACTTCAAACTTTATACACATTTATGACAATACACAGAGAGCAGTATCTCATCCGTAATAATGAATTTATACAAAGCAAGTGTTTGGAGAGCCTACACTAAATGCAAGTGATGCTTTTAAAACAGTCATAAAAATTTAACCAAATCCTATCTGTGCACTGATTCAGAAAAGATGACAGCTTTTATAGAATTGCTAAATTAATAAGCCATTCCAATTTTTTCATTGTTGTTTTATTCTCACTTGCTGTCCCTCTCACCTTTACTATCAGCAGGGCAGTCAGACCAGGAAGGAAAACTGTTCTTCACAAGATATAGAGCTGGGCTGTGCAAGCATCATGTAAATCTGCATACTTCTTCTTTCAAAGAATCAAAAAATAGTTAGGGTTGGAAGGGACTTCTGGAGATCATCTAGTCCTGATGAGGGTTCCTACATTGAGAGAGCTAGTAATTTTCCCTTGTTTGAAAAAAAGTGGGATTTTTTTCCTCTCTGGCTACCTTTACAAAGGATAAAATAAATTGTATTTTATTAGAGGTTTGGTATTGGGTTTTTTTTGTTTGTTTGTTTGTTTTTAAATAAACTTACTGTTCATACAACTCATTGGGGAAAGTCTCTGAAGCCATGCATTGGTAATAATAACAGGGCATAGCACAACATTGTCCTCTTCCACACAAAGCTGTACAAGTCTCAACTTGGTAGAAGCCAGGAGAGTGAAAGCAATATTTCTTGAGCCAAATAGCTGAAAACACGCAGCTGAGTACAGCTTCCCAAGCACAGGCAGGCTGTGTTCTTTGGCAGCCCACTGGTGCAGTTGTGTCAGCTTCAACATACCACTATTTGAGCAGACAGGTAAAACTTGGATGGCACACTTGCTTAGGATTGATCAACCCTATGGGTAAAGCACAAGTTTGTTTTGCATGACGAAATGATAGGGTTGATGGATTAACTAAAGGCAGGCTTCAGGCAGCGTTTCCTCTAAAGGACTACAGATCAGCCTATGGGTGTTTCCAAACACTTTGCTTGGTGAGATCCATTTTGAAAGGTCCCACAGGGGTTGCTATGGAAGCTAAATAATATGAGAAAGTCCAGTTACAGCACAGGTAGAACCCCTCATTGTCAGTGCTATTACAGCATCATTGCTAATCACCTATTTTATGGGCTGCTATGGGACACAACAGGATACGTGGACTATACCCACTCTACCTGCTGCTCATCACACAGTCTTCAGCAAGCTGGAACTCAATTTTTCTCATGTTATCTATCAAATGGCAGTAGATGGATTTGCCATCTTGTCTGCTAGGTGTTATGAAGACTAACATGTGTTTGTGAAGTGCTTTAACATACGAGAGTGTCAGGAGTTAATATTGTTGCCCATTTTGAATGTCTTATGTACAGTATACTGATTCTAGGTAACAGGGACATTTTTATTTTTATTCATGATGTTATTTTCTTCCTTCCAAATGTTCTGAAGCTTTGATCATGAAGCAGTATAGAAAACCTTATATGTTACTGGCTGATCAATAAACTTGAAGGTATTCCTTTGTTCAGTAGTCAAAGGTATGCAAGGGATTTTCATACTGTAGCTAAAACTCCCTTTATTTATTTCCTAAGGAGTTCAGAGATTTTTTTCAAACTCTTATTAAAATTTTACATGAAGAACCAAACATTTGATTGCCTTTTCTCCATTGTAATTCAAGAATATTTCAAAGTATAAAATGAAACTGATAATTCCTATGAAGAAGTACTGAGAAGTGACTGCTCTTAGGACTGTTAATTACCTGTGGTCATCTTTTCTAAGAAGATAATAAAGAAAACAAAAAGGCATTAACCATGAGGCTCATGTGATGTAGAGGAGAGTCTTTCAGTGAGAGATGACCAGTCTAAGAACAGCTTTTAACAGGGCTAATTTAGTAAAGCGCAATGGAAAAAAAGTAAAAAAAATTAGCCTAGAGGGTTTTCCCTTTCACATTTGATTAGCCCCTAAGGTATTGCATCTTTATAGTAATGGAAGTGATCAGAAAAAAAGAAAAAAAAAAAACTTTGCCTCTTTTTCTGTTATATGAATAATGATCTTTAGCATGGTGGGCAGCTGCTTATCGTAACCTTTTACAAGGGCAAGTGTCTGTGCATCTGGGATGGGGCAACCCTTCTTGTGTGTATAGACTGGGGGTCCTGGTCAACAGCAAGTTGAATATGAGTCATCAGTGCCCTGGCAGCCAGGAGGGCCAACCATGTCCTGAGGGGCATCAGGCAAAGCATCGCCAGCCGGTTGAGGGAGGGGATTGTCCCGCTCTGCTCTGCACTGGTACGGCCTCACCTTGAGTATTGTGTATGGTTTTGGGCACTGCAATATAAGAAAGATATGAACTATTGGAGAGTTTCCAAAGGAGGGCAATGAATATGGTGCAGGGACTGGAGGGGAAGCTGTACAAGGAGCAGCTGAAGTCATTTTGTTTGTTCAGCCTGAAGAAGAGACTGAGTGGAGACATTGCAGTCTACAACTTCCTCATGAGGGGAAGACGAGGGGCAAGTACCAATCTCTTCACTTTTGTGACCAGTGACAGGACTTGAGGAAACAGCATGAAGCTGAGTCATGGGAGGTTTAGGTTGGATATTAGAAAAAGGTTTTTCACCCAGAGGGTGGTTGAACACTGGAACAAGTGTTCAACCTCAGGGAGGTGATCACAGCACCAAGCCTGTCTGACTTCATGGATTTGGACAATACTTTCAGGCACATGGTGGGATTCTTGGGGATAGTCCTGTGCAGGGCCAGGAGTTGAACTCGATGATCCTGATGGCTCCCTTTCAGCTCAGCATATTCTATGATTCTATGAATTTTTAGTGCCTAGAACAGAAGAGATATTAAAGCAGATCCTGGAATTGCATAGATGATTGTGGTAGGTTGAGTTCTCTGTTTGACAAGGAACATCCTTGGAAAAGTCCTTGCCATTGAATCCTCTCTTTTTCACCATCACAACCTCTGGCTTATATAATATTTAATTTACTCACTGGCTTTGTAAAAGTGCTGTCTTGAAAACTTAGATCAAAGTCAATATCTAATTAAAAAATTCAGAAGTGTTGCCCTTTTATTCTGTATCTCCATAACCCTTTGGATCCTCTGTCTTCACAATGTAGTAAAAATAGAAATTCAAGAGTCAACATTAACAACAGAATGTCGTTCTCTTTCATTTTTTTGTATTAATTTCTTCATGAAGAATTTGGTGCTTTTTCTGCTGCAAAAACATCAGGATTGGTCCCTAAAGATGTCATCTACTTTTTCGTCCTTTGTTATTCAGTTTTGTGATCCAAGTACAACTCTGAAGATGGAACTACTGAAGAAAACAAATATTAGGATTTAGATAAATTTATTCTCTATCCAGTACACGTAAGTCTAAACTGCCGAGAATAAGTAAATTGCAAACAATCTATGTCCTTGGTAATGGATATAAAATGCTATTTATCAGTCTCTGTGGTGCCAAAATGAGGTATAATGCCAAAAAAGCTGTAAATATTGCCATTTGTAGTGCCATTAAAATGGAAATTAAGGAATCAATCATGGCTTGTTTTACAATTCATAATTTAGGTGAAGCTTGTGCCACTGTTTGATGCTGCAGATTCAGGTTTGACAGTCCAAAGATGGTAACACACCATTTTTTATCAAATATTTTTAGGCCATGATGCTTTATGTGGAATTTACAAGGCATATTTTCAAGTGCAATGAAATGCAGATGCACCCAAGATAGTAAGTAATCACTTATTTAGGCATTAAATAGCAGTCCTGGCCATTTGGGATAATTTCTTCTATATTTTTATCTTCATAATATCTCAGGTCTTTGTAGTAATTGACTAAGCAACTTGACAACCGTCTGTTTCATGTGGTAAATTCTCTTCTTCATCCTCTCATGCATACAGTACAAGCACTGATTTTTGATAACAGAGTAATTTTTTTTAAGTATAGTTCCCACTGCCAGCCAAAATCCAGCTAAGGAATGTGCCTTTCCTTTGGAGGACAGGAATATGGAAATGTTCTGCTGATAAAGAATGTGAGAATGAAGTAAGTGGCAAAGTACAGAACTTTATAGCTTCACCTGATATTAGATCTGGTACCTAACAGACTTGGTAATGGATAATGTTTCTCATTAAAGCAAAAACACTTTGCAAAATACCTGAGAAAAGAGAGGTATGAAAATTTAACTATATTTTTTTCCAAATCATCATTTTCATTGTCACTACTGTCTTTTAATTTACTTTCATTTTTTTCAGTAGTGCTGATATTTTGTAAAAATAACTATCAACCCAAGACATTTTTGCTTCCTCAGACTGTCATGTAGATATAATTTAGCACCTGCTGCATAATTCCATGTTATCTCCTACAGTAAGATGGGGAAGATGTTGAAACAGTTTAAGAGAAGACAAGTTACATTTTTTGCTCCACTAGAAACCTTCTAATTTCCATAAATGTGTTTGTGGGAACACTCTGGACATAACTCTCACTTCTGGCTTGCACTTATCCCCTTGCTGATTTTTTTTTTTTAATGCTTATCATTTGCTTAACTCGTGTATTTATAGAAAGCAATAAGTTGCCCTCTCAGGCTTCAATTTGCCATGCTTACTTAGATTCTTCTCACAAAATATAGAAATTCAACCCTATATTCTTTTTCCTTGTCTTCTGTTGTTTGACCTCGTATTTTCTTTGCAAGGCCAGGTTGGATGGGGAATTGAGAAACCTGGTCTAATGGGAGCTGTCTCTGCCCGTGGTAGGGGGATTGGAACTAGGTAGTTTTTCAGGTCCCTTTCAACTCAAGCTACTCTGTGATTTTATGGTTGTTTACTGTAGAGGGTCAGACAAATTCTATGCATTGTTGGCAAGTGTTTAGAAATGCCTTGTACAGTGAGACAAATGTCAGTAGTTTTACTGTTCTAAGACATCATAGAGTCACTTTTACATTACTCTGATCACACCACAGGGGTTACTGAATTAATTTTGAGTTAAAAACCACATCATCCTTCTCTGCTGTTTCTACATGAAGAGTTCCTAACTTAATGTTGCTTTTCCTATGAGTTCAGAACTGATATTGCTAGTTAATTTTACACTATTTCATTAATTTTCTACTTCTTTAATCATATCTTTCTATGATACATTAACTTTCCCTGTGTTGATGCTACTTTCAGTGTTGTGCCAGGGATGAATTTCATGAGCTTGGATTGCAGTCCTTTACAGTCACTAATGTAAACAGTGGCTCCTGATGAACTTCACTGGTTACATCTTTTCTCCCAAATATCACTCCCTTCATCCCTACCATTTTCATTTATCTTTTATTTCATTCTCTTCCCTGGCATGACAGGACCCTGAGTCAGCTACAGCTTTTAAGTCAGATAGGCAAGAACTTCTTGTTGCAAACTGCCACAAAATTTTGAACTAAAAAAAATCAGCTTTAAATAGAATATCAATAATTAACTTCCAAAACAGAAAAAATGCAGTGTACATAGGAAGGAGAGAGTAGTAATAAAGTGCCAACTGATGTTTTCCTGGTGCCCGCTTGGCCCCTGTGGAAAGCCCATGCCTTCTGTATTTACCCTCACGTAGCTCAATGACTTCCAAGATGTAACAAATTTCTCGGTCATCTCTGGTTGACTGGAAACTCTTTCTGTCCCCTCTGAGACACGCCTGTCCTCTCCTGTCCTTACAGGAACATCTGAGTTTCTTTGCTTGAGCTCCAGCTCCCAGCCCTGTCTGTTGTCTCTTTCCTTCCTTGGCCTATCACTCACAGCAGTCCCTCAAAGCTGCTGACTTCAGGCATACTTGTTTGCCTCCAAGAGAAGGGACAAGCCTCTACTCTTCCCAGGTGTTGCGCCTCACCTGCTCACTATTTTAAAAGACTGTAGCATAAATGAAGAAAAACAATTAAAACAAATACATACTGTTTAGAATTTTTCCCCTAATGTTCCTTTATTAATCTCTACATTTGCCAGCTTAACTAATATTTGCATATTTACAGGAGAACGTTAAATATTTACTAAAATACAGATAAATGAGGTATACTTCATTTAGTTTGGCCAAAGACCATCAAAGAAGACTTTTGGGTCAATCTGTCAGGAAGGCTCTTTAGCAAACTATGTTACATTTCATCTCAGCTACCTCTAAGTTTTCAGTTATCCCTTCCTTCCAAGTCTGTTTTCCAGCTTGTTATATTAGAGTTTAGACTGAAATTGCTCACATCACTCTCCTAAATATAGATACCTCATTTGCTATCTTCAATTATCCAGAAGAACTTGATAAAATACTTGCTGTGGGATTTACAAACTCAGTACCAATTCTGGGAAAATTATCTCACTACCTACCCTGTGTTCTGTAAGCTTTTTCTCCTCTGCCGTTGTGACAATTTCTAGTTTGACATATACATTCTCATTATCTAGTTTCACTTTTCATTAGTTTTCTATGTCATCAGTCTTGGAAGCTAACTAGAATATATTTAGCTTTGGACTACACCAACATTGTATCCCACTTTACCTCTTTAGTATTCTTGTGTCCTTGTTCCAGAATAATTTATTTATGTAGCTGGACAAATTTTCTCTCTGCTCTCTTTCAGGAAGCTGAATTCAGCTTGGTGTTTTTTGGTTTTGAGTTTTTTTTTTTTGATCATTACCGTAGTAAACTTTGTCTGATTTGACATCCAACATATAGATATCTGTTTTCTTTTTCTATTCTCTTCTTATTCTTAGTATCCTTCCTGTTCTCAGACTTCTTTTCCCTAAATATTCCAGTGAATCAGATAGCTCTTTGTCCAAGGTTTTCATTCATTGAGGAATACAAACTCTGGATCATGTTACTTCCTTTGATATGAAGAAAGTCCATTTTCAAGGTTTTCTGTGTGCCTTCATCTGTCAGTTTTACTATGAAGTTTCTTTAATTTTTAACACTTTGTTCAAAACAATCTTAGCTGTAGACTTACATTTTTATTTTTTTGAGTTTTCTTGAATAGAAATGATCTAACTTCACAATCCAATATTGTTTTCTACAACAAGTTTCTGAATTGTTTCATTTCTTGATAAAATCAAGTCTAAACAGCATCCTTTTTCTTATTCCAGTGACTATGTAATGAAGAAATCTTACAACTATCATACCCAAGAAAATGTTTTCCAAGCTGTTTCTACTAACACCCGCTGTGGACATTTCTGGGTAATAATTCTCTCTCTAATAACATTAAAGATTTCCTATCCATATCCAAAACACACCAAGAGATTCTCTGCCAGCCTGCTGGCATCAGTCCAGGGGAAGCTGTTTTACCATCTTTGTTTTATGTCCTTGTAAAAAATATGCTGTAGCAGATAAAATGTGAAATAATTTTATTCCTACTTAAGAAATTTTGCTTGAGTGGAATTTATCATTTGTTTTTGGGACACTATATGGATCTTTGACTAACTCTACACTCTGCATCCCCAGGCAAAATGATTAATTTTACATACATCTTAGGTTTTTCATGTCTGAAATAGGCTGCTACAGTAGGAGCAGAGAATGCATCCTGCATCTCAAGAATAATGATGGCAGATACCTGTTTTCTTTCACAGTACTGGAGCAACATACCAGCTTGAGGCTCAATGCAGTGATGATGAATAACAGTATTGAGGGATACCAAATAACACTGGGTCAGGCAAATCTTAAAATTTTAGTAGGTGTTTGTGTAAAGGATAGAGGCAGAAATTTCCTTTGCATTTTAATAAACCAAGAACAATTCTGTATCTGACTCTTTAATGAGTGGGAAGACCAGAACACATTTGGGAGTGAGGGAGAGACAAAACAAATATAAATAACATTGAACTTTATATTGCTGATAGCACAGTATTAAGCCCTAACAGCATGTGATGCATTATTTGTTTCTAATCTAATTAAAGATGAATCAAAACAAAAAAAAATTTTCTTAGTCATACAAAACCACTCATTTTACACCCAATTAATCTCATTTGGAGTGGAGTTTTGCCATTATTTTTTCTTATGATGTAGTTACACCAGAAGTTTAAGTTGATCTAAATTCACAACACTAACACAGAGCTGATCCCTGCCCATACCTGCTAAAACCCAGCCACACACTGTCATCTCTTACCTTGTGGCCTCATGAAAGCCCATAAATTCTGGGAGGACCTTATCCAACTGAAATATCATTCAGTAAGCTATGATTAATTCTCAAGTCCCAGAGTGAGTACCCACTTGTACACTAGAGCCCCAACTCCCAGCTGGCACCTTGGAAAAGGTGTGGATTACCTTAATTTGGTTTTGCAAATGATTTTTCAGAAAATAATTGCACCTCTACTATAGTCCTATGTCTAGCCATTAGGTCCAATCTAATATGCTATAAACGTGTACAATGTATGGTGAAGGTTACATTTGCCTAACTGTGATTATGTTGCTTTAAAGGGAGATTCTCTACCACTCTGTGAGCACACAGATAGTTTAAATACTATAACATCTGAGATGCATGAGGATGTTTCTAGGCGTTGGTTAAAAAAAAAGAATCAAACAAAAAACCAACCCCACAACTGAAACATTTAGAAAAGACACTCTGGGTTGCTTTTATCTTCATACTATCTCAGGCCATCTAAATTCATAAACCAAAATAATCTGAGGTGTATAACCATCACTTCCTGCTAAAATATGTTTTGCAGGATGTATATCCTCTGCACTAAGAACAAAATCAAGTAGAAATATATGGACAGGACTAGGTAAGGCTTTTTTTGACTTTTGCTGCCAAAGGAGATTGCAGGCAGAAATTTGTTTTCTGGTCTTTTAGAGAGCATTGCAAATTTAGGATATGTTTCTGGGACTGCTACTGACTCCTACAAGAGGTTGATCTTTTCCTTGAACTCTTCAGGTTTTTTCCATATCAGTTTTTTTCTCTGTCTGTCAGATTCTGGGAAGAAGAATGTCTCCAGGGGCAGGGACAGTTTTCTTTCTTGACTGTTTCTGTTTGGAAAAGTTTTCCTGCAGCAAAGAAAAGAAGAGATTTAGGAGTCAGACATTGCAATATAAAGGATAGAATAAGTCTAGATCTTATATGATCTATCTTTTTTTTTTTGGTACTGAAATATTTCAAACCTGGGAAAGTTTGTTGCTTGCCATAGTTCTGCTACCTTGAAGCAACATTATAAACACTGGGCGGGTTTGCTCTCTGTTTAAATACTGCGTGAAGGGAAAGCTCTTGCCACTTCTAAAGAAGGTCACACCCACTGTTCATAACAATTGAGGGCACCTATATGCAAGGAAGGACTTTCCTGCAATGCATATATATGCAAAGTTCTTGTATGAACAGCATTTGTGCTTGAATGACTTCCTGCCTATCCCTTATTTTAAATGACCTTGTGAAGCATTTTCACTTGCTAAGAAACTTTACAAACTCTCTGTCAAGCAGCATAGTCAGCACTGACACAGCATGGAGAGCTGTGCTGCAACTGTGTGTGTAGATGTTACCTGAGATTTGTGCAGTAAAGGTGTGTGGCCACTACAACACAGTGCCCATGGCTCCTCAGTAACTGTTGTTTTGTAAACAGCCACCAAATGAGCTTTCTCTTCCTGCTCTCTGCACTTCTTTAGGTGAATGTAGCTGGCACAGACAGTTTCTTTTTGACTGTGCTTTTGAATGGAGGTATCATAGATATTTGATTTAGGGCAGCATACCTGTGAGTAAATATTATTTTCATGAATGCCTCAGGACAGTGTAGTACACAAATTGAGTGGACATGCCCTATTTTGGGTGGGATGGCCTCAGTGCTGTAAGAACTGGGACAGATCTGAGCAAGACATTCTAGTTTTGAGCGGTTTTCAGTTCACTTTGGATATGAGCGGTTTACTATTTGAAATTTCACTCCCTTTAATACATTGTGAGATTTTTTTACACATGCATAAAAACCTCCTTGTTGTTCTGGAATTACTGGTGCTTGAAATACAGGGAGGGATGTGCCTTCCTGTTACTGCAAAAGAACTGACAGACTTTATTATAGGAATCTGAGGCGTTTCAGAGTTAATTACTGTCAAGAATGTACACGGATCAATAAAGAAGTCTTTTTGTTGAACCATCTTTTTTTTTTCACCTGCATGAGCAAGCCAGAAGTCTACATTTTCTTATTGGTATCCTGGCTGATGCAGTCACCACTATAACACCTGAGAGTCTGTGAGAATGTTCACGCCTTGAGCATGTGTCATTTTGAGAATAGTTTCTGTTTGGTGGGGCTGGAGGTTCCCTCTGTCTGACCCTACAAGCAACAAGGGGATGTGGAAAGAAATGAACTAAAGATTTACTGTTGCTCTAGCAAGTCAAAACTCCAGTGGAAAATAACGCAGAAGGGGTAGCTGGAGCTGTCTGATAACTCATACAGATTCATGGGGAGACTGAAGCCAATGAATTTAATCTCTTGGTTCGTGGGTGGTGAGAATCAGGGCCAGGGCAGCACGCAATGGCACGCAGTGTGGCAAGAGGAAGAAGAGAAGGAATATTAATATAGAAGCTATTTTTATCTGAAAATAAACTGGGTTTGTGGTTTTTTTGGTTTTTGTTGTTGTTGTTGTTGTTTGTTTGTTTTTGTTGTTTTGTGGGGTTTTAGGTTTTTTTTGGGGTTTTTTGGTTTGTTTTTTTTTTTTCTCTTTTGTTTTGTTTTCTTTTTTTAACCTAGGGTTTACACCTTGTGAGTGCTCAGACAGGCTGAGAGGATGCAAATGCACAAATTCAGTTTGGATGGGTTAAAATAATTTCATAAGTCATATTGCCATGTTGCTCTCTGCTCTGTGTACCTCTGTATTTGCCTGTGTTTTGGACGCACTGTCTTCAATTACGTGCACACACACACTCACACACATGCAAACACTGCGGAGAGAAAAGCTGATTAATTGGAAAAAGGGAAGAAAACAAATAGCTGCCAGTCTTAAATTTGCTAGTCACTGCATTCCTCTTTCTTTCCTGGATGAAAGTCAGGTGAAAGTTATTCTCTAGGCACAAGGGAAGGTGCAAAACTCCAGGCTGCCAAGATTCAAATGTTTGGTGTCATCCTGAGTATATATAGATGCTCAGAGGAGGCAAGCCCCCAGGTCTCCTCTGTTAAATTTCAAGAACTCAGCTCAATTCCATCTCCTTCGTTGCAACCAGAATCACAAAGTAGCCAACCCCAGGGGCAAGATTTATGTCAAAGACTCTCAAGGGGACCTAAAGTGGATTAACAACTTGGAAAGATACAAAGGTGAGTTGTGTGAACAAAGCCTGACTGGCTTATTGACCCCTGTTGCAGTGATACCACTGGGTTGACAAGGAGTAATCTCATAATTTTTGCACCTAGGAAAGAGGAATGCTGTAAAGCATTTAAGCAGGTAGTCCAAAAAAGGCTGTAGGTATTGCGGTCCTGAACTTAGAGTTGAAGGAGAGATTTTGATGTTTGAGAGGATGATTCACATATACTTCCCTGAGCGAGCAATAAGTAAAAGGGTATGTTCGTGAAGAAGGTGGCTACCAACCATGAAATTCTCAACACTTCCTCTTGCTAAGGACTGCTAGGAATAATTACTGTCTAATACCAAGGACACTCTAGAGGTGACATCAGAATGAGGAAGACACTGAAATTTGCTTTCCCTATTACTTTCTTGTACCATGAAATCATTATGTCCAAAGATGTGTCTGCACCTCTGGCCTGACTGTGAAGAAGACAGTAGCCATGATTCCACTCTGTGCTGAGACTAAGACTGCCTGCAGGTCTTTCAAAAATTGGAGGGGAATAAGCCATGGAGGGAAGTTAGGTGGAAGGACTTGGATTTTGCCTTCTCACCCTGAAGCAGGTGCTTGGCTGCCCAGCTGTGCCCACGCTGATATACTTGTAATTCTGTAGAGGTGAACACTGCTAAAAAACAAAGTGTATCTTAGTCACCATAGGCTTCCTTCAGAAGTACAGGAAAGAGGCCTTTGCAGGCAGCAACTTATCCAAACTATTTTTTACATCTCCTTTAGACACAAAATTCCCATGTGAGGCACTTGTTTTTTTCCTGAATAGAGCTCCTTGACTATCATTCCGGATGGTGTTCTTGAGAACTAGAGACCTGGAAAAAAGCACGACCAATTTTTGTCTGCTGCATTTCTATGACAAATAACTCTAGGGATGAAAGAGAACATTTTGCCAGAAATTCATCCTTGTAATCTAAATATTTGGGGCTTTAAAATAAAGGATATATTTCAAAGAAAATGTATTTTCAATTTTTAAGAATATTTTTCTTCTAAATTAAACTATTCTTAACTAAAATTCAATAAGGTGCTGATGAAAACATAAAGGTGATTTTCTATATGTTCTCCACCCAGGAAATGAATCTACTTTCCAAACTTCCCATCATGGGATAGATTTTATTCTTATCTACATCCACACAGATCTGTTGGTTCATTACTACAAGCAGAGCTGCAGATATAGCTTAGCCCTCAGATTTAGAGTTAAGTCAGAGTCAGTTGCAAAGCCAGGGTCAAAATCTCCCTTCAATTACCTTCACACAAGTCTTCCCCTTCACAGAATAAATGATTTTTATTGCTTTGTGGGTTTTGCCAAGCCCAAAGCATTATTGTGCTGTGGGTTTTATGCTTTCAAATAGGTTACAGGATAAGAAATCATACATATTCATTTTTTTTTAGCAACATCTTCTGAACAGCTTTCTCACCACTCCTGTCTGGGGTCTGCCCATAATCGCGTGCTGTCAGGCTCCCTGCCCTTTGCCCTTCTTGCTCAATCAAGGCAGGAAATAAGGTAAAATAATGAAGTAGGGAATTTTAAATATTGATTTCTGTGCATGTGCTACAGATTGTGGTATTGCCCTCAAGAGAAAAAAAAATCTCTAAAAGAGGCATTTTCAGCTGATGAAATGGTACAGATACACTATGGAAAAGAGTTGCTTGCCATGGGTTCCTAGACCAAGAAATATGCTGAAATGCACACTGATGGGAAAAACACAGAATATACAATTGCTCTATATTAAAAGACTTTTCTCAGGAAGAATTTAAAGATTTCCTGATAGAATGCAACAATTAAACTCTAGCCATGCTTTGTATTCAAATATAGATGGAATAGTCTAAAGGACAAGGGAATGGTATTTGAACATACAGAGAAATCTCCCATTGATCTTCTAACCTTTTGGGGATATTTTTCATACATAAGCTCAGAGAAAGTTGCTTTTGAAAGGGAATTGAAAACTCTTGGCTATAATGAAAGGCTTTTTAAACTGCTTTGCTGAAGCCCCCCTTCTGGTTAGTTGAGGGTTAACTGTCCATCAGTCATGCTCAAAAGGAGGGCTGCAAGGCACATATCCCATTTACAACACATCCCTGTGAAGTACTGCATAGAAAATGCAAGCCCCACCACAGCAGTCCTCTCTGCTGCTTGCAATATTTTTGTTTACTGTGATCTGGACTGTTTAAAGCATTCTGCCTAGCTGTGCCCTGCCTTAGTCTCTAACTGTCAAGATAAGAGATGGCCATTATTGAGCTGCTGCAGAGCTACAGAAAGAAAAGAGAAAAAGTAGAAACTGTTGCAAACACCAGAAATAACTAAAGTATCTTTAAAATCAGAGAACTTGAGGGAATTTTCCCCTGAACCTTGAAATGTGACTTTTGCTGTATCACAGGCAGAAAGGGAAACCCAGAGGCCTGTGCAGAATTAGATGGAATTGCCTTCAAAAGAGAGGAGTGCATAGAGTTACTTCTTCTTCCTCTTGATATGCTGTGAGCTATGGACAGATTTTCTGTCTTTTTCAGCTTTTGTAAATTCAGACTGACCTTCAAATCTTTTCTTTTTCTTTTGAACTTCGAAAATATCTCCTAACACTGTTTTCTCCCAGACAGCGCAAAAATTATTATAATCCTGCTAAGTCAAAGTTAGTTCATGTAGAAGAGTACTGTCTTGTCCTCTGTCTCTCCACGCTCCTCATTAATTTCCCAGGAATTTTATATGTATTTAAAATTGTATTAACAAAACCCCCAAAGAGTTTCCAACTATGAGAGCGCTCTGGGTTTGACTGATGTGGTTTCAGACTTAATATCAGAACAAGTATCTTCTGAACTCACTTTTGTATCATTTGAAGTTTCACACAATCCTTTGAAGTCTCCAAAGACAACTCACACACTAGCATACTCCATGGCTATGCCTCACGTCAGTGAAATGTGTGGAGCGTCCATTTCAAAGAAGTTATCAGTTTCTAAGAACCCGTACTGAGTCACAATGACTACTGTTCTAGATAAATCAACGCTTCAATAAATGGTAAAGCAGTAATAGAGTCTGTTAAAGAAAACACAGACTAATGCATTTGCTGCATAGATTGTAACACTGTTACAACAAATTGCGAAACCATATAGCGGTAAGAATAGTCCTTATGAGAGCAGTCTCCTTGGATTAATGCAATGATTCACATGAGGAGGAAGGAGACAGAAGAAGGTAACTGCTAGAGTTGTTGCTAGATACATATTCCTGAGTATTCTTTCTGTTAGCTCTGCATGCAAAATCACACTGCAGATGCACTGTAAACTGGCTATAGAAACTAGAAAATAGAAATATATATTTAATTGAGTGACAGTATGTTACTGCTTTAGTAGTAACTTTTTTCTAGTATGCTAACAGAATGCATGAGCTGTCTGAAGTTGTTAGCAGTGGTTGGTATACAGTCCTCACTCCTCAGGCATAATTGTATGAACCCTAAATCAGAAACTGAGTGTACCATGTTAACAGGTATATGGTGTGTTGTACAATAGCATTTTTGTCTTAGGAAGTTGTGATAGGTTGAGCAGCGTCTCTGGGGTTTTGTTTGTTTGTTTGTTTGTGGGGTTTTTTTGTGGTTTTTTTTTTTTTTTTTTTAATTACAATGAGTACATGTTAATGAGACCCTGCTGTTTGTGCTTTCCAGCGTGTTGTCAAAAGCAAATGCCAGCAAGAAGACTATGCTCTGGAAAAGTTTCAAAAGTTAATGCTTTCATTTGGGCACAGTTTTCTACAGGCTTACCATGACTAGTCTTCTCACCCGTGGGCTGAACTCACAAAATTTTAACCTCCTGTAAAGCCTTCTTTATGCTACTGCAGGCATTGACACTTTCTCTATAGCACATGTACGTCATTTGCCCTGCATTGCCTAAGGACTATATATTCTCTAATTATCCTATGTTGTGTCTTTATCTCTCTCTGTAGCCTTGACACTTGGTTTCAGAGTAATACACTGCAGAATTTCTCATTTCACTACACCTAGGATGCCCTTTCTCCTCTAAAAGTAGTAATAATAATAATAAAGCAATAATGATATTATTTATAAATGACAGAGTATTTATGACTAATTACTTAACCAAGTGAATGACTAACATCCTAACAATCCTTCCCAATAATTTTTGAGAAGGAAAAAAAACCAGTAATATGTCTTCAAAAATGTCTAGAAAAACGGAATATGAAAGTAGTCGCTCCCAGGGCTGAGATGAATTAAACAAAAGAGATTTCGCATCAGAATCAGCAATCAATAAACTGCTCTAATCATTAAGAAACACTTATATACATGTAAGGTTGTGTCAGATCATTGTAGAAGTGCAGTAAAAATAAGTAAATGAGGCTGGGTTTTTGCACAAAGCTTATTTCAGAGGATTTGTGTTTTGAGAGTCTTTATTAAGACTGATTAAAGCATTGAAGTTCAAATTCGAAGCCCCACTAACATTTGGATGTAAAATATGTGTAATTTATGCTTTTCAGATTTTAGTTTCACATTAATCATTGTTAACTTATATAGTAAAAATCTCTTTCTTCCTCAAATGATTGTTACCCTACTTCTACGAATATGATGGGGAAAGTAAAAAAAAAAAATCATTAGAAAAAGACTCTATAGTTCCGCTCTCTGCATTACTGTTATCATTAAAGATGAGGCAGTGCTGTAGAGCAGCTCTGGCACTGCTAAATTACCCACAGGGTGACAGAATAAATGGGGCCCTATCTAGCAAAAATTAGCAGAAAAAGTCACAGTAAACTGCTTTCCATATGGAAGGTTATCTTGGGAGTGCTTATTCTCTGCTCTTTTGTGCCAGTTTGGTGCATAAGGTCTCCTCTACTGCATTCTTCATTTTGTTTTTGCTGTGTGGATTTGTAGCAAATCAATACTGATTTAAGAAAAAGACCCTGAATTTTTTGTCAGTGAAACTTCTTGTGTGCATCAAATGAGTTTAGATAGTGTCAAAACCTTTGACTCTGGGAAGTCTTACAGACAGGCAAGAAAGCATTACCTGATACTTTGAAAATAAATCCCTCTGATACTTATTTTTATGCTGGTGATCCTTATGTTGAAGGCAAATCGAGGTTGCTCAGCATGAAAAATGGACATAGATGAGTAGCAGAGTTATAATGGCTACTACTCTTATTGTTTCTATTTTCTTGTATCCCGAATGAAAAAGTTGGGATTCATCTCTACAAGATGTAGACAATGTGTCTTTCAATAACTAAGCTAATTATCAATAAATTCCTGTATATACCTTTTCTCCACTGAGAAAGAAAAAGACATTTTATGGTGAAATTTAGCTCCTCAAAAGTAGATGTTCTTCTTAGGCCAGGTTAGGTCAGATAATTTGCATAGAAAGTGTCTATTTCTCTACACTGGTTATGAAAAGGAAGGCATCTTGGTCCTTGACATCTGAGAGGTGTGTCATCAAGGGACCAAAGGTTTAATGGAGCCACATCAGCTGCTGGATAGAAAGCACCTACAGCATCAATTCAGACACTTGGAGTGAATATTGTGTCCATATAAACCACACAAAGAGCTCTTACAATGTCAGCGACAGTTTCTTTGCCTTTCAGCATGATTTTATTAACAGAATAAAAAGTGTTGGCTTACTCAGTCATTCCCTTCCCTTGCAAGAGAGTTCACCATTGTAATCAGAGGTGACTTATATACAGGAAAGGCAGCATAAATGTCTTGGTAAACTCAACAGAACATGCAAGATCATGGTGTTTTTCACCAGTGCAACCTTTTACCAATGCTATTGTAGCAGGGTGATGGTGGCTTCCAAAAAATGGGGGAAGACCAGAGCAGTAGAGAGTTTCAAAATTATTTAAGAGGGATTTCTCTGTCTTTATGCCATCCTGTGTTGTAAAAGGACATGAAAAACTACAGGTTTGTCATCACCATTTGTAGTCGGTTGTAGTTGGCTTCCTGCCAAATCCCAACAGACTACAGTGAAAAACCTTCCAAAGGAAAAAAAAAATGGAATAGCAAAAGCTATAGCAAATATATATATATATATATATTACATATACCACAGATATATACAGTTAAAATACTATGTACGTATAAACACAGGAACCCCGAACAGCTCCCAAAAAGGGGAAGGGAAAAGGAAAAAAAAAGGACAAAAAGTGACAAAACCAAAACAGATATCCACAATCAAAACCTGGGAACTAGCAAAATAAAGAACTAGCAAAATGAAATCTCACCACTTCCCTAGAGAAAAAGTCGGATCGCGCCAGACATGGCCAGCACCCTCCACCTCCCATGTGGCAAACAACAAACCTGAGCAGACCTCAACTCCCAGGTAAGTGAGACCAACTGTAGGGACCTGCTGGCTCCCAAGTTCACTGGAGAGAAGAGAGGAAGAGATCTCTCCGTCTTATTTATAACTCTGTTTACGTAAGGGGACAGGGTGGAATACTTCCCTGGTTACCAGGAAGGAAGGCCTAAGACTCAAAACCATTACACCATTACAAACATGTTTCAAATCTTTTACAAATCATATATCAAAGCAGCAGAACTCTGTGCTCAAAATGATTATTCTGCCATGGTTGGCTTCTCTGCTGGCTGCCTTGTCCCAGCCTAAAACAAGTTGACTGTGTCCTATCCAGTCCCATGCTGTGTGGTTACACCTTGTTTGTGACAGGTTAAGTAAAAGTATGGAGTTGCATTTATGGACAGTGGAACATTCTATGCCTTTGATTGCATAAAAAATTAATTTACTTTGTCAATACGTATTAATTTTAGTCTGTATGAATTCTACCAAGACATTTGTCCCCAGTAAAACATTTTATCAAAGTATAAATTCTCCAAAGAAATTTTAGTGATTTTTTTTTTCTCAGCAAGACATGTTTTTATATCAATGAAAGCTTTTTACAAGTCACTTTTGTCAGTACAAACCTAGTAATAAAACTACTTTGCAACAAAGAGGCATCCCTGTATAATGAGCATTCTTAACTATTGTCATCACTGTTTTAACTTCAAATATGCCTGAAATTCATTAATGGCAGAGCAAATGTACAGTGAGTATAAAACAGAATTTAAGGTACATATTATGGTCCAGGAAAGCTCTCACATTTCAAAGCAGAACTTCTTTGTCCATGTTTATGAACAAGTGGCAATGTTTTTCTGGCCCAATAAGCCAGAAAAATGTTGCTTCAATGATAACAGGGCTTGGAGACTATATGAAGTAGGATGTGTGTCTTGTTCTGCAGTGGAACATTTTCATAATGCATAAGGCCCAGAGGAATGGAGACACCTGCCTCAAATCCTAACTCACTGAAGAGTATTTCTAATGAAGAAGCTATGAATTGCAGTGAAGTAAAAGCCAGCTTTTTATTTGGATGAGGCTACTTTCTGCTATTCAGTGTGAAGTTATTATATGAGGTATCTCAGTTATTATTATTTTCTGATGCCTTTTTCTCTCCACATTTTAATCTTGTAGACAAGTCCTAATTGATTATTAGGAACATTTTGTAAAGCAGGTCCATAACTGGCTCAAAAACTGCAGATGAGAATATTATCATTAACACTGGGTTGTTATATTTAAATAAGCATTTGGGTCAGCGTGTACACTTTGTTTATCATGTTTGCCACAAACTAATGAGGGAAATGCATCCTCTGTTCTTGGTAGAGGTCACTGATTTGCAGGCAGTTCTGGGTTACTGTGAACTTTAAAACCACAGCCACAAATAAATTCAGTTCTTGTAAATGGTAACTGCAGTGGTTAAATTCACTTTGGTTTACCTCAGACATAATTTGATGCCTAGATGTTGTTTCAGTTCCAATTCTCCCTTTGAACACAACATAGAAAGTAATAATGGTGGTTTTCAAGATGTGTGTATCACTTTTTTTCCTGAGTTTCAGCATCGAAACTCTGTTATGAAGACCAGAGAGTTTAATTATTCAGTTCCAATCTACCAAACTTTGACCTCAAACTCTGCCACACTGATGCCATTCTGGAAGAACATTAATTTCTCTCTCTAAAGGTTCATATAATTTTGTAATGGTACAAAATTCCATCCATGTATTTATGTTGTGGTTGGGTAACAAGTGCTAGGTTTGTCCTGAAGGCAATCTGGTGTCTGGACTCTAGCTAGTCCTACTTCTGCGGGATCTTTCCTGTGAAAAGTGCACACTACTTCTGCAATAGGATATACAGAAGAAAAGAATTCTTGCCCTATTTGTGTTGAACTTGTTCCTGAGACTTCTAGCAGCAAATAGTGACATGTGAGCACATAAACTTGGAAGAAAACTCTGCTTAAAGATGAGAATCCTCAAGGGTAGGAGAGAAGAAATGAACCACATTTGGCAAATGAGCATCCCCTAGTAAATGCATTGCAGAGAGGCACTTAGCTGGCATACAGCAATTAGTGCAGGGCAAAGAAAGACCTAGAGTCGCAGAGGTATTTATCACTGGCTTTTGGGATGAAGGTTTTTGTGAAATCTCCGCAGTCCTGACATTTATGTTATGGTTTCAAAGAGGTTGTTAAGCTAAACAAATTATTCGCTTTTGAAGATATCCCTGATAAACTGCCTTATTTTTCTCCCTTTGTATGCTATTTTTCTAATTTTTTGGTTTAGCTGAGCTTGTGCTCTGCCAGGTTTTTGAATGAGTCCTCTCAGTCCTCCCTTCTCTGAGCCCAGACATCATTAACGATGTTTAACACCAGGAGGCTATTCAAAAAACCTAACAGCAGCATGCTTCATTTTCTTTTATTTTCAGTACATCTCACATTCCCTTTCAGACTTCATAGCAGTTCAGAGTTATCTCTCGTTTCTTTTCTATGTCATGAAAGAAACACAGAATTAAAAGTGGACTCAGAATAATCCTATTACTTCAGTAAATGCAAATTGTAAAACCTGCATTTATATGCTGCTTCTCCAGCAGCTTTTATATCTAAAATACAGAAGACAATGGGGTCAGTAGAGTGCTCATAAATATCTAAATGCTTACTACTTACAACGATTTGAAAAATCTTCAGCTAGAAAATTCTCTTAGCTGTCATTTGGGACCCTTTCCATATCACTGTTAAACTACAAGCTTCATTTTGAACAGAGGCCTATCTTCCCACTACCTGGATTTTTCTGATTAGTAGCAGGATAAAGTTCAGAGTGAAGAAAGCAGTGATTGTCTTTGGGCACCCAAAATTGGAATGAGGTTGAGGCAACCTCAGAGTAAAAACACTTATGGTGATGATCAGGTGATGGCAATGAGCAAAAGGAGATATAAATGAGGATTATAAAAAGACAAAGGAGTTAGCCTAGAGGAAGAGACGAAAAGCAGAAACATGGCTGATGCAAGGTGGGGTGGGGACATGGCAATCCTCCATGCTTTTGAAAAAGAATGTGCTGCGAAGAAAATCTTCCAAACAAAAAGCTGTGAATATTTCTGCCTCTATTCCCTCCCCCTCTAGTATCTTTTGACTGGGTTCAAAACAGTCTGTATAGGCAATTATTGCTGTATGTAGTTCTTGATATATTGTGTCATTCCTGCATTATTCACTCCATATAGGTCTCAAAATAATCAAAATCCAAAATAATCCTCAAAATAACCCATTTGTGTCAGAACTTCTGAAGTGCTTATATGTCCTTTTACTTCAGCTACTTTTCTTCCTAAACCATGGCAAGTCAGTCTGTCTGGAAGGTGGCATTTTCGGAAGGGGGGTTGTTTGAACAACAAGAGAGCTGGATGTGGTCAGTATGGTTTTGTGGTTCCTGCTCCCATAGGAGAAAAAGAAAATGCTATATTGACCCTTATTTCCTCTGCAGAACTTGAAGATGCCAGGTCCCAGACAAACAAGAGATGACAGAGTTCAAGAACTGTTTGGACAATACTCTCAGGCACATGATGTGACTCTTGGGGATGGTCCTGTGCGGGGCCAGGAGCTGGACTTGATGATCTTTGTGGGTTCCTTCCAACTTGACATATTCTGTGATTCTGTGAATACAACTTCATGCTGGTTAACTGTTGAACAACTTTCCAATTGATGTTGTAGATAAAGCAATTAGACCAATTCATGGTGGAAAAACACACATCAGGAACAATTACATATTTTGGCTCAGAAATTTCTTAAGTGATAAATCACTGGACAAGGGGAAAATCCACTGAAGAGGAGTTACTTTATTTTTATTGTGTTCCTGTATTCCTCTTCTGGCATCAACTATTGCCACCAGGGAGATAAGATAGGCTGTTGAGCTATATGGTACAGCTCTTTTCATGTACTGGTGTGCATAAGAGTACTGTCTTGCCTTTGGGTGAAGTCACAGCTTCTGTTGAATTGGGAACTTGGTGGGAAATGTCAGTAATGCTGACATTTTGAGAGAAGCATCATTTCCCATTTCACATGTCCCAGTGAGAGTAAAAACCGTAAGATTTCCTACAAATATTTTCTTTCTGATTTTGGAAGGAAAAATGCCCTTCAGCAATAATCCTTTAAATATTTACATCCTTTCCCTGTGAAAGAATATTTTGTATTCTTCATTTTCATTGCCTCTGTGTTGCTTCAGATCAACTCCACACCAAAGTAGGTATTTTTGTTTTGCTAGGGCAGCTGGTGGCTCAGCCAGTCTTGTATACTGGCTCTTGTTGCTCTGTGTCACAGAGGAATTTGAAAGAATCCCATCAGCAGGCACTGACAGAAGTACATACTCTGGAAAAGCATCTGTCTAGCTTCTCCTCTTTGTTATAAATAAGGCCATCCTTGAAAGAAGAGGATTTAAGCCTCCTTCAAAATATTTAGAGATAGTTTATAACTTTGGTGTTGTAAGCTGTACATCTTTGTTAACTGTATATTCAGACCAGCTTTCAGATTTTACCAAGAGCTTAACTTTCTGTTGTTTTCTCTTCACTTCTTGTCTCTTTTAATCTCTTCTGGAATGTTTACTTCCTTTGAATGTCAATATCTATGTCTTTTTTTTCGTTCTCATTTGCTTTATCCCTCCTAAGAAATTTCTTGCATGAACAAAATAGAGACAGCAGATATTAGAAATGATGCTTAATGGAAAATCTTCCAAATGAGGAAGTATAGTACCAATTTAAACCCAGAGTGTCCTCAAGTAAAGAACCATAGGGATACTTGGAAGCAGGCAATATTATTCAAGTAAAAGACAGTTTACAGCATCTGGGGAATTATTACTTAAAACATAAGTGAATTTCTTTAATGCTTATAATAAAGGGTCTACATTATATATATATTTTATCTGTTAAACTGAAAACAAAAATTTATTTAAATTTGTTATAATTATTTCTGGGATTAAATAGCTTTCTTGTACACTGCATTTTTTTTTTTTATTAAACAGAGATCAGTCTTCTGAGCAGGCTCTGTGTTAGATACATTTTTGAATAGTGACGTCATTCCATATGATGTGTAACTCACATTAGAATTTGTAAGTATTATCCATGCAAATACTCCTTTCAGGGGAAAGATACACACTGCTCCTATTTTTCTTTTCTGAAAAAAAAAAAAAACCTAGAAGGAAAGGAATTAGATGAGCTTATTCATTGGTCAATGCTACTACATTTCATACTATAAATGCTAGAGGGGCATATCGGAGAGGCAATAAATTTATTCATAGTCCTGAAGCTTTTTAGAAAGCATAAAAAGGGAGGAAATTGAGCACAGAGATTGATTTATTCAGAAAAAGGATCAAAGTTAAACCTTATTAACTTAATAATACTCTTGCTCAGAATGCTCCGAAGAAACAGAAAGAGCCAGGACTATATAGACATAGGATTCACTCTCTAAGATGATAAAGAGAAAGGAAGAAGAGAAAATATTCAGAATGAACTCAAAAGAAAAAACTTTTGTTGATGAGTTTATATGTGATCAAAGCATGTGTTCAGAAGGACAGAAAAATGCCTTCTCTCAAGGGAGAACTCACTCCTGTGTCTCAGTGCCAACAACCATCCTAAACCACCCTAAATACAGAAGCCATCTAATTATGCGTATGAATAATGTAATCTTCCAGTTGGGTGCTTATGTTTTAAAATCAAAATCTGAGTTGCGGTATATATCGACTGTGACATAGAAATCATTTTACTCCATGCAGCACAATCATTGACTCTTCTAAATATAGCAAATACAGATTTTATTATGTAAAGGAATAACATTTCCTAGCTGGGTGCTTATGTCTTAAAACTGAAATCTACATTTTCATGTTTGAAGGCTGACAGCTGCAGAGGCTCTAGGAACTCAGGCTCACACACTTGATACTGAGGCTTTGCACTAAATACTAGTACCGACAAGCTTTCGTGCTTGCACACTATCTCTAATGCTGTCAGTTCAGTCAGCTGCCATGACAAAGCAGCAGTGGCAGGCTGCTGCAAAGCTTCTTTAAAGCCACTACAGATTTCTGGGATGCAGGTGTGGGGGTGGTAGGAAAATGCTGTATGCATGTCTATATCTATATCTGTATACATGGAGTGCATAGTGAAGAATTTTGAAAGAAGCCTGCTAAACAGCTGGTGTGAACTGTTTGTGTGAGCTTCTTCCACAGAATTGATGCATCTCAAATTTTGCAAGGCAAGGAGCTTAATGAGTCAATACATAATTCTGTCTCCCATTTGCAGCTGAAATAAACATGATACTAAGGATATTTGCAGTTCTGGTGGTTCAGAATTTGAAAATGCCAGGAGAACTATTTCTTATTTACCTTAAAGGCTTAGGAGGCCCTGTAAGAGGTTGGGAGTGAAATGCAATACTCCCTGGAACATTCTGGTTTGAACCTGTTGTTGTTTATCATTTTGGCTGGCAGCCTGCTGAGAGAGAAACAAAGAGGCTTCCCTGCCTCTTGCATTAGCCTTCTCCTCCCATGTTCATTAATTTACCTTGGCCATAAAGACTCATTCCCAGGCCTCTGTTGTCCTTTACTGCCATCAAAGAGCACTAAAAGGTCCATCAGCTTTTTTGTTATTTTACCTTTTCCTTCTCTTCTCTGCACACTTCATCCTACTCAACCAGACACTTTCAAACTGGAGGACACGAGAAGTGAAATAAATGCCTCCCCCTTTTTTCCTCTGTAAAACAACATGGCATTTTAGCAGCCCTACTGAAATGGCAATGTGTTGCCTGGATTTGCTGCAGATACTCTTTTACCCCAGTCGATAGGACTCAATCCAAGCAGGACAGTTCTGCAGAAACCGTAGTAACTAAGAGGTACTGGCCTTTCTTTATGTCCAGTCAAATACAAATCCATTTAAAAGACATCAGCCCTGAAGCTGTGAATCCTATCTCTGCCAGCCTGGAGGGCAGCATTCATATTGTCTCCCAGGGAGCCCACGGAATGCAAAGAGGAAACTTTTAAACTGTAGTCTTTTACCTTCACCTACAGTTTCTCTCTTGTTCTTTGACATGTACAGGAAAAGTGGAAACATTTCAAAATCATGGAAAGTGATGTTCAGGCTATTGATAAGCTTTCTTTAATTATTTCTGTCATATTTTTCTCACATTCTCAATGATAGGTTTTGACCCACATTTAGGCTTCAGCAGATTGAAAGACATATAACTAATGGACCATGAAATTGTTGTAGGTGTAATTAAAAAGATATTAAATCAGTAAAAATGGATTCATGCAATGACATTTGATACCTTTGCCTGTCAACCTGCAAAAGAGGAAACATTCCTGTTTCCTTAACATCTCTTTCCTTCTAACCTTGAATACATAAGTCCAGACTTACATATCTCATCCTCATCATTTCTACAGCTGGATAACAAGAGTTTGTTTGACAAATATTCCCTACTCCTTTGTTTGTATGTGTGAATTTTTTGTAACACACTATTATTTCTATAAACATGCTTCCTGTTTGTATTTAGAAGGCAAATCCCATGTGCAAACCATTTTAAGCTTTATCAGTTCATCACAAGTTATTTTTTGTGGTTTTCTTCTGAGCATCCTGAGTTTGCTGATGGGATTAAGTGAGTAGTAATATGGCATAATTTATCCTGCTAGTTTGAATGGCTGATGATTATATAAAGAACATTGCTCAGACTATCAGTTTTTTTTAATATCTTCTGCTATGATAACAATGAATTTGAGAGAGCTAGAAAAGGGTTGCCTCTCTTACTCATACCTGCAGCAAGGTCCCTGAGCCCTAGTATAAAGGAAGTGGAAGGATCTTTCTGAGAGAAAGCAGTTTTTCTTCTATTTCCCATTAATCTTTTCACCAATTTTTTTATGCAACAATTTTTATGCTTTTGGTTTTTTTCTGAAGTTTCATATTTATTATCATATCTTTGAACCAGCAGTTCTGGACTAATTTTTTTTTTTGGTCGTTCATTTGTGTTTCCTAGATCAAAACCAGTCAAATGTAAATTCTAAATGATGTTTTTAAAGGAAGTCAGCTATGATCTTCTGAACAGCTGTTTGTATCACCACATATTCAGTAACATATTTGGAAGTAATGAGCTGCTATTTTGCTGAAATTCTCATAGGAAATGATTCTTAAATGAACAGAGACCTATAACTTGAAATATTGTGTAAGATAAACATTTCCTTCAAATGGATTATCTAAATTTGGGGCTATTTCATTAACTGAAGTAAAAGGTTGAGTAGCAAAATTTGAGTTTTGTAATATGATGTCCATATATACTTTTATAATGAAAAAAACCCCAAACAGTGTTTTGTGATTTATTGTGCACAGATGAGCCTTGAGCAGCCAAAGTGTTTGTCAAATGTGCCCTCTCTTGCCACCTGACATAAATATCTGTGACAACTAAGTACATGCTTCTATAATGTTTTTGAAAGTGAAAATGACTGTGGATTTTATTGGTATGTTCTGCAGTCTTGAACTTCTTTGCATAACAGGATAGTTATTTTGTGACTCATTGCTTTCCCTGACTGGAAATTTTCAGAGCTGTCAATTCCGTCTTCCATCAGGACTCATTTACTCCTTCCAAGACTTGATCCCCTTGTTTCACCTTCAATGTGTTCCCCTCATGAGGACCCATGTTCATTCTGCATTCACTTCCAAGGGCTAGGTGTCACTCCTGGGGCTGTTTGTGAGAGACACTCCTTTGCCATGAGGTTGCTATTCTGGAGGAGGAGACATCACACTGTCATACCTCTGTGGCTGCCAGTGCATTTTTCTCTTTATTGAGGATTTGGGTTGGGTAAGTGTCTTCCTCTGCATTTGTGCATCATCCCACAAAATAAGAGTCTTTAGAAAATAGTTCCGAAGGAGATTTCAAACACTAACCAAAGCATCCAACCAGTGAGAAGGATGGCTAAGTCTACATGATTTCTGGAAGTGGTATGTCTAACTTGTCCTTAAGTTCTTCTTTTGGAAGAAAAGCAGTGGTATTTGCTGTTGTAATCTGTTGCCTGGACTGTTGTCCTCGTATGCAGCAGCAGTGAAGTGAACAGTGGTGCTTACCTGACCAGAGTAATTTTTCCTTTGTGATTTCAATTAGCAGTACTCTAGCTACAACTCCTTCTCTTTCTTTTGGTATACACAACCATTAGCTACATCTCACTTAAAGCCCAATTTTTCAAAATATTATTAAGTCCAAAACTTATCCATACCTAACGGCAATACTTCTCTCCTATTTCAGTCATGGATGCTTTAATTTGAATAAGGACTACATGTGCACTAATAGCATAGAGGAAATATGTCTTGTCTGTGACCTGTCAGGAAGTCAAGGAGAGAGATAGTAAATGGACTCTCTGCCATGGTGACTCTTACATGGTCACATGAATAACCAACTGAAATATCCATATGACTCATTTATTTCCTCACCTCATTCACTGTAATGAACTGAACTTTAACTGACTTTAAATGCTGATGTTGGACATTTCATCCTTTACCAGCAGTCACTCTTCTCAGACAATCTCTTTTTTTTTCAAATGCAAGTCTTGGATTTCTTGTGGAACCACAGAGAGTAATAGTTCCTCCTCCTTCTCTCAAGCAGTAACTTTTTGACCTTTTAGCCCTCCTCTTTGGAGGAGGCTGGGGGATGAATACCACAAAGAAACATATAGAAAGACTCTTTGAAATTAAGTCTTCAGGTTTGCTCTGTAATTCTTCGTACATATATTATCAGTTTCCAAGATTGTTTGTAGTATGGGACAGGGTCCAGGAGGTGTGTATAAATAATGATTTGCAAAGATTTTCCAATTAGAAGTGCTCACCTAATAACACTGAATGTGTTTAATGACTTGAGATCAGAGCAAGGTAGAGAAATTGAGCAAAAGCAGGGATAGATACATCCACAAACCAAAGAGGAGGGCTAAAAGAACAAAAAGCTACTGATCGGGAGAGGAAAGAGAAAGCTGGAGTTCAGGGGGTGGACTTTGATGATCTTAGTGGGTTGCTTCCAACTCAGAATATCCTGTGACCCTGTGAAAAGGACTTGGGGATGCTAGTGGGTGAAAAGTCGGATGAGAGCTGGCAATGTGTGCTCACAGACCAGAAAACCGAACGTATCCAGGGCTACTTCAAAAGAAGCATGGCCAGCAGGTCCAGAAAGGTGATTCTGCCTCTTTACTCTGCTCTGGTGAGAGAGACCCCACCTGGAGTGCTGTATACAGCTCTGGAGTCCCCAGCACAGGACGGACATGAACCTATTTGAGTGGGTCCAGAGGTGGGTCAGAAAAGTGATCAGAGGTCTTGAGCACATCTCCTACAAAAATAGGCTGAGAGAGCTGGGGTTGTTCAGTATAGAGAATAAAAGGCTCCAGGAAAATTGTGGCCTTTCAATACTTAAATGGAGCTTAAAATACGGGGACAAATTTTTTAGCAGAGCTTTTTGCAACAGGACAACTGATAGTAGTTCTAAATTACAGGACAGTAGATTCAGACCAGATATAAGAAAGAAATTTTTGACAGTGAGGGTGGTGGAACACTGCCACAGGTTGCCCAGAGAAAGATAGATGTCTTGGAAACATTCAAGGTCAGGCTGGGTTGGGCTCTGAGCAACCTAAGGTAGTTGAAGATGGATCTGCCCATGACAGGGAGGTTGTTCTAGATCATCTTTAAAGGTCACTTCCAACCCAAACCTTTCTATGATTCTATAATTTAAAAGGCATTATTGGAGCCTGAAGATAGGACAAACTCAAGGAGACTCAAACTGTTGTTTTCATGACTGTGCTGTACTGTTTCTCACTTTGAAATTGCACTATATAGTTTCTTTTCCTTTTTTTTGTACAGAAAGTATAGTTATCTCAGTATCTCCAACTACATGTTTAGTTTTGAAAATTCACAATGAATTTGACAAAGTTTAAGCACTAAGCACATCAGAGGATGCCTCCTTCAAATTCAATACCAGATGCTGTATACTTGCTGTTTGATATTCTGAAACCAACATAATTTATTCTTTTTACTGGATTATTACTTTAGAAGATCTACATTTTTCAATAATCAGTGTTCAAGCAAGACACTAATCATAAAAGCATCTGATACCAATATAAGAAAAATGGAAAAAAGCACCTCTGCAATAAAGACTTCAAAATGTTTTGGAATGCAAACAAAACAAACATAGGAAGAATATACCTGATCTCCTACAAGCATTATCCAGGCAGAGAAATCCAATTGTTCTCACACACTCTGACATGATGAGTTTTAAAACAGTTCAAGAGACTACAGGATAACTGGACATTTACAGAACACAGTTCTGCAGTCTACAAATAATCATGTTTATTTTATATCAGTGCTTGTCAAGCAATTGAATTAAAACATCATTAGCTTTAATAGAAGGTAAAAGAAATTTTAATTAACAAGAAAATTTGCTATG
>NW_016690246.1:1798460-1804390 GCF_001604755.1 Lepidothrix coronata
GAAGACCTGTTGACAGAACCACTGCCAGTTGGACTATAAAAATTGAATCAGGGCTATCCTCTGGACACAGGCAGTAAAAATCTTCTCAAACAATCCCCAGACAGTATTAGCCAATGTCATGGATGACACCTCCTTAAACCTGTTCTCATTTGTCACTACTCTTGCGAGCAGTCTGAAGCTCACATTCCTTTAATTTATATTTATACACTCAGTATTTTAATTAGTATTGCAACCACAGGGACAGATAATTCCTGCAGCTATAGATACAAGAAGTCTGATGTGAGGGTGTCTGTCACTCTCCATGGGCTGTAGATCACATCTAACTCCTGGTTTCACTGGTATAATGGCCACCTCAGCTGTTTCTTGCTCTTTGAGTCTGATACTGAAAATTCCTGCATTCTAAAACTGGGTGGAAGCATATTAAATAAGATACTGAGTAATGAGTTTTTAATTTATGTTTCGTGGATGATAGAATGCTACAGCTCATGTCTAATTATATCTTTATCAACTTTAGCTAAGTCATTAGGTTAACTGTTACCCCCAGGTGATCAGTGCATATAACCAACCACATTGTGTGTAAATAAAGGAGAAAAAAGCAGTATACTTGTTTTTACAAAAATATTTCAAATATTACATGGCCTCTGATGATGCAAGGACAAAAGGTTGTCTACCTGGATAGACTTCCAGAGTCTAGTTTTGGAATTTTGACAATTTATTCTGCAAAATTTTACTGTCTGCACAAGCCTACTTTTTCATTCCTAGTCCTGGTACCCTTCCAGGATACCCTTCTTTCCTGGATCTCAGAATGTCTCTAGTTTCCTTAATTTCACAGTATTGAATGTGGCTTTGGAGCATGCTTCTGCCTCGTTCTTCAGTGTGACTCCAATTCTTTCTTCTTTCCTTAGCTCATAAGTTCACCTATGATCCAGACCTCGTACTGGAAGGATCTTTGGCTACTCCAGTTCTTCAACATGTCCTCTCCCAGCTTTGGCTCTACCCCATCTCCAGACCAGCCAGGACCATGGCTGGACACCACTGTTGTGCTCCAGTTAAAATTTTGTGACACGCTAAAGGTGGTTAATGGTCATATAACTGACCTTATATTGAAAAGTATTGGGAGATGTTATTGGCGAGGTTTGAATGGAACTGCACACACACGGTTTGGTTTTTGGGATTTCTCCAGTTTCCCTTTTATTAGTGATATTTGGTAAACAGCACCTGGTGTTGTCATTCAGTTGACCAGAATTCCCAGGATTCTTGCTGACCCAATGTCTTGACTCGACACAATCACACCATCATTCTGTGACTGTTTTCAGCCAGGGTAAACCATGCACATTAAATCGCAGGTGCGGCTGAGTCAGCTTGTTCCCACAAGATGTCACATTGAATCTAGAAGTTACCGGAGCTGCTGTTCCTCTGAGAATCCTAAATTCTGTCTTCAGTTGAAATCATTACCAGATTGTAACAGCTTGTATTAAAGTCTAATATGTCAGTGTGAATGAAACTTTGGTGTGCAAAAAGGCATTTTGACCTGCCTAGACATGACAGGAAACTAATGCAAGAGCAACCAAATATAAGTTGAGTACCTGTTGAAATTCAATCAAGAAGTATATTTCAATCACATTTTGAGCAACACATATAAACTTTGTGGTTAAAAGTAAAAACAAACTCCTATTATTAGCTAAACCCATTATTTTAAAATAATTATTAGGAACTATTTTAAATAGCTTAGTTCTATTAAAAAAAAAGAAAGTAAGTCCTTCCACCCCAAGAAACAATATATTTTTTTCAGGAAAGCTTGGTTTGCAGTCTGAGATTTGCAAAGTGGTGGGTAGAGGAATACCATTTACAATAATGGAAAACTAAAATAATCATTCCTTGGCTAAAGAAGTTATTACTGTAACTTCAGATATTCAGCCATGTAAACTGAGATAGCAAGGGTACAAATAACAACCTCCTCAGGATTTTCTGAAAATGCATATATTGTGTAGAGGATTCTACCATTAGCTTTATCCAGACATTCATCTGGATCTTTATCACAAAACTTCAGGTTGATAAAATTGCTTATGCACTAATGATTCAGCCCTAAGCTGCAACCTCAGCATGTACTGTAAGTGAAGAATAGCTGCGTTTGTGATGTGACTGGAAGAAGTCCAAAGAAATCTGTGGTTCCTCAGGATGTGGTGTCTGGCATTCGGCATACCTTGTGTCTCTAGTGAACAAATAATACCCCAGCAAGGTGGAAGGTAAAGCTCCACTCCTGGAGATAACCCTTTCTTAATAAATACTAAACTCTGCTGTATTATTAAGTGATGATTTATGAGAAGTTTTACTGTCAGAACAGGTAAATTCCTACCAAAGAGAAACAGAATCCTTCCAAAGAAGGAAGAGAGTAACAAGAGTGTTGGTTTATTCAAAGGGGAAATAGTCCTGCATGGAGGGGCAGTTGAGCTGAGCTGAACCACTGGGCTGCAGTCTGGGTCTGGTTGGGAGAAGAGACAATAACTGGAGTGATGAGTAAGAGGGAAAAGCATGAAGATGATTGTACAGGAATGAGTTGAAAGGATGACGGAAGAGGACTCTGCTGGGAACAGCCTGGGAGGAGCCTACGGTCACTGAAGAACATGGTCTCCCAGAGCCTGGAAAAGGACCTGTAGTTCCACAAACCCACAGAATCACAGAATTATTAGTGTTGGAAGGGATCTCTGGAGATCATCCAGTCCAACTCCCCTGGCAAGGCAGGGACACCTAAAGCAGGTGACACAGGAATGCCTCCAGGTGGGTTTTGAATGTCTGCAGAAAGGGAGGCTCTATGACAACCCTGGACATCCTGTTCCAGGGCTCTGCCATCCTCAATGTAAAGAAGTTTTTCCTCATGTTGAGGTGAAAATTCCTGTGTTTTAGTGTATGGCTATTGCTTCTCATCTTGCTGCTGGGCACCACCGAAAAGAATCTGACACCATCCTTTTGGTGCCTTTGAGATATTTATATGCATTAATGAGATCCTCTCTCAGTCTTCTCTAAACAGGCCCACCTCCTACAGTGTCTCCTCATAAGAGAGATGCTCCAGTCCCTTAATCATCTTTGTGGCCTTCTGCTGGACCCTCTCTGGTAGCTCTTTGTCTTTCTTGAACTAAGAAACCCAGAACTGGAGACAATACTGCAGATGTGGCCTCACTGGGGCTGAGTAGAGAGGGAAAATCAGCTCCCTTGACCTGCTGGTAACCCAGGTTACCACTGGTCCTCCTGGATGCAAAGGCACACTTCTGACTCATAATCAGCTTGTCATGCAAGATTCCCAGGTCCTTCTCCACAGAGCTGCTCTCTAGCGGGTCAGCTCCAACCTCTAATAGTACTTGGGATTATTCCTCCCCAGGTGCACTACTCTACATTCACCTCTGTTGAACCTCATTAGGTATCTCTCTGCCCAATTCTCCAGCCTATCATGGTCTGTGCCCTATGTTATGCTTTTGGTTTTATTTTTTTGTTAATTCCCAGTTTTTATTTGTTTTATTTGTGTTGTGGGGGCTTTTGTTTTGTTTTACTTCATTGGATTTTTTTCCTTTTTTTTTAAAGGAAACTAGAAACACACAAAAAAATTCTAAAGTCACTGTAAAAGTTCATCAAAATTAAGTGATAAGTATTTAGGAAATGCCTTTGGGGGTATCTGGGTACGTGTACAATGATCCCAGGGTGCACATGCAATAAGATTACAGAGGAATGGTAATTTTCCAGGCTATGATTAACAACATAATGTTGTTAACATAACTGCTGATCCTTCAAAACCAAAATGGTTTGCAGATCTCTATCAGACTAGTGAGGTTAAGTTAAAATACAGTTAGAAAGGTTTCCTACCCTTTACACTGACAGGCTAAGGATCCTGAGATCAAACCCTGAAGCATATGCAGCTGGCCAGCTGCGCACCTTGTCTTGGCCCTGCATGCCCAGGTCTTCTCATGTCTGTCATTTCCTCATTTGTTCATGCCAGAATCAGGGTTCCCACCTCTCTTCTTCAGTGCAACCTGAGCCCCCATTCACAAACCCTTTATTTGAAATGGGAAGGTGTAGGAGTATCTCTGTTATGCAAACAAGACTAACCACTTCAGCTCTCAGTGCAGATGCGTCCAGGGATGGCCTTGGGATCTCTCTTGGGATCAATGTATTTTCAAATGTGTTTAACATTAAATGCTTTTCTTGCCCCTTAGATTTTCTCATTCACTGGAATTTTGAAAATTCAAGTATTTTAAAAAGACTGACCCTTAACCGGTTCCAACCATGACAGTCTTAAATTACTTCGAACTTCACTATTTTTTTCAGCTTTATCCAGTGCACAGGATAGATGGTAACCACTCAATTAAGTAGTACCTGATACTTGTTTTATCTTTAGTTATTTAGTTTATGACCCCTTGGGTATTTATTGCATAATGCTGTGAATAGAGAATTAGTATGGCCAGGGTCTTTTCATTACTGAATTTAAATGTTTCACAGAAACTAAAGAGTGATTTTTTTTTAGTATGTAAACATTTAATAGTTGATACCAGCATGGCCATTTCCTGGCTTTCATTTGCTTTGCTTCCTAATTCTTTCTTAAACTATCTAGTGCATGTGCTTCAGAATCCAAGTCTAGATTAGATGCATTCATCATGCTGTGAAAAATTTCATTAGAGAAGACTATTCAGCATAAAATAATAAACCACCTAAAATTTATGGTAAACTTTCTACTACATAAGTATAGATCAAATAGTGTTAAAAATCAGAATATTTTCAAGCAAAAGAAAACACAAGTGCTAACTGGGCACAGAATATACCTACATTGTACAAACCAGTCCCCCAATAGACATTATAAAAGGTTTAGGAATTTTCCTTTTCTCCTTTTTGTCCCCTTCACTGTACTGTAGAAAGTAAACAGTCTCTAAGGTCCAGGAGGGCCAGCCCATAACTCAAAAGCTGATATAACTCTACTGAGATTGATTTACATCTCTGTGTAGAGGCACTGTTAGGTACTGTATCTTAAAAGGAAGGTGATTGTCCTTGAAGGAACTTTCTCCACAGCAATGCAACAGGAAGCAGACACATAAAAAGACCTTTACAACCAAAGGGAGTTGAAACAATGATCATCCATTAAAAGAATTTTATTATTTTTTAATGTTGGGGTTTTTCGGTTTTCTTTTTTTTTTTTTTTTTGGTGGGAGGGGCTTTTTAGTAATTTGGTTGTTTGTTTGGTTTTTGTTTGGTTTTTCCTCAGACTCTCAAATGGGCAGACTGTGCCTATAGATACCCAAATTGTGGACCTACACCTCAATGTCTTGTTTTCAGATATGATGAAATCTGCTAGTGTCATTGGCTTCTTATTTCAGCACTACTGAAGTTCAGTATCCCTCTGATGCAGTCATCTGTGTCTTCTGATTCATCTTTGTGTTATGTGGGAGGTAAGAATGGCTGCCTATATGCATTCAGCCGTTCTACTCGTGCAACTATTAGTTAGTTCCTGTACCTGTTCTCCAGTGTGATTATTTTCTTGCTTTTATTTCTAAACTATGGCTGCAACTTTTAGATAAAAAAGTAATTACTTCAGCATGATAATCCTGTTTTTAGCAGTTTTTAGAATATTAGAATGAATTATTTTTTTAGTACAGCCCTTTATATGTATACATTTACTTACTGCAGCATACAAATTAGTTAACTGAAAGAATCTGAGTGTTTGAAGTCAAAAACTGATCTCTATGTATGATTAGTGCACGTTTTTCTCCTCTGTATATTATTTGCATTCATCTTCACTAAGATTCTTTTGCTAATGTTTCTCATTAAGTTGAGTTAAATCTTTCTGATATACTTCTTTTTCCTTGTTAGACTTGCCTCATTAGACTCAGCCTCAATAATTTTGCATTCTCTTTTTTATTCACCTGCTCTTCCAGGTCAGCGGTAAACAT
>NW_016690246.1:1804948-1810438 GCF_001604755.1 Lepidothrix coronata
ATGTGACCTCTGAAATAAACTCTTGTAAAAAAGGAGAGGCAAGGTTGGTATATGTATAACATTTGACTTGAAAGAATGTTTTGTCAGCACTGCATTTTAATCTCTGTTTCAGCTATTCAGTGTTTCTTTGGAATTTTTTTGACACTAGATGGTCTGTTTTAAATTTCTGAATTTTTTTTCTTATAAAACTTTTGCACTTTCAATTAAGGAGAGAATTTAAATTGCTGACAATTAGCTTAATTGAAGTGAAAACCTGAGAAGATCCTAGGAGGAGAGAATTTCCCTGGTGAGCCTTGTGAAACACAGCTGGGATTAGAAGCAAGTACTCAAAACATCCAAGAAATGTGACTGACAAGGAAACTTCGGTAGCCCAGCAGGACAAAATTTTGCAGAGGTTACAGCTCACATTTTAAAGTGCTGCAAATCTTTGAAACCTGTTCAAATTAGGCTTATCAAAACTAAAGAAGTCTTCATTAGGAGGAAGCAGTGAGTCTATCCTGCGAAGGCTGAAAGGGAACCTGTGAAGGGAAGAATAGTGTGGAAAAATGCCAGATCTCCATTTTTGCAGACCTAAATATGATCACATTTTTATTTTTGCATTCACATTCTCCCTTAAAGAAAGGTGACGTTACAGAAAGCAGACTAAATGGCTGAATGGACAAAGAAACTTTCAAAAGGATTTCAGCTTAGGTGATCATAAGAAAATGAAACCAGGAAATGGTTTGGGGTGAAAAGGAGTCAAAATAGGCTCAGGGGGCACATGAAAGTGCTTGTCACATAAGCATTTATTGAACTGCAAAAGTTGTGTTCTCGTTGCTGCTGTAGAGCCAGCCAGCCTTTGCAGAGTGGTTGAAAAAAACAGAAAATTGGGTGTCTAGAAGCAGTCTATAAGCAGAAGCCACTTCATGGGCTCTTTGAGGAAGCAACAGTTTTGTGTTGCTGACATGTGATGACGGCTATACCAAGATCAGAAAGTACACTGAAATCAAAAATCTACCCACAACGGTGGGCAGTAGAGACTGACCATGAGGAAGCAACTAAATATTTTCTATTTCTCGGCATATTCATTCCTTTCTCCACTATTTGAGATATAGAAGAAGGCATTTGCTGAGTTGAAATTCAGCTTTTTAACACTCCTAGAGATTTTCAAGTGAATGAGTAGAGCATGCATTTTTTTCATTGTGTTTTTTTGGGTTGTTTCAGTCTCAGAGTGACTTACAGGAGAAGTATTCTTCCTTGCTTTAGAGTTAAAACAAAGCAATTGTGAATTGTTGGCTTGACTTTTCCTTTAAAAGCACTTGAGAATGCTGTTCAAGCCAGGCTCATCAAGAACTTGGATAGCAAGATGTAAGTAGATTTTCTGCAGCTAACCTTTGGCAGAAAGTGAAATTAATGTTGAGGGCCAACACTTAGAAGGTGAGCTGGGCTGTAACTTAAGAATGCAGCAATTTTTCCTCACCTTCACTGGTTCATCTACCAAGAAGTAAAACTACTGAAATGTAAAAGAGAGGACTCTGGCTGATGTGGTGTTGCAGATGGATTTGGGATATACAGACAATAGTACTTAGCCTTACAATTCAAAATAAAATCTCTTTGGAGTTGAAGGTTTAGAAATAAATGAGAGCAGTTTCAGGAAGGGGAGGGGATGCAAGTTAACTATGAAAAGTGAGGCAAGGCAAACCAAATTCATTATTTCTATAAGAACTGGAGGTATGGTGGGTCTACACAATCCCTGTATGTCCTTCTGGTCGGGAACTGGAGTTACCTAGTATTGTCAAGCACACACTTAACAAGGAAGTGGTACATGGCAGATAATGAGAGTGACGAGGAACACAACTTTTCCTGCTTATAGTGTATGTTAATCTCCTTTATGTTGGAGTGATTATGAAACAGTGTTATACGAATAGGTTAGATTTGCTAAGTTTGATGAGGTTTTTCTTTCTGCTCCCCATGGTGCTGCTTGTGCCTTAACAGAGTATGAGATGCAGGGCACCAGAGTGGCTGTGGTACAGAATAAGGCTAATGTGTCACATAGTTGTTAATTTATAATCTGGCTTTGAACAAATTTAAGAATATTCTCTATAGAAGTGGATTTTTCAGATTTCAGTAATATTTCTGTAGCCGAAAAATAATCTATGTTTGAAAAAAGGGAGGTCATCTCTCCAGAACAGAGAAGGAATGAAAAAAACCCTGACCCATGATCATCTCCTACTCCCAAGTATGATGTCATTCAAGTTGATTAATGCAAGCATTGTAGTTCACTGCGTAAGGCTTTGACATTCAGGCAAGCTGCCTTGTATTGTTGTTGATTGTGCTATTTTGTTTTGCTTATTTTAACTTGATGCCAAGGCTAGTAGGCAGATGGTCAAATGACAATACCAACATACCATTGCTCTGAAAAGTCAGTGAGAATTAATTACAGAAGTTTTCTTTGGTTAGACTATACAAATATAGACTGTTTCTTGATATGTCTGGTGCAAGACTTGTGTATCTGCATGAATTATTATATTTTGTATTGATCTTCTCTAAATACAAACCTACAGATGCTCTTTTTATAAAGTGTTTTTGTTTTTGACAGACATTTCATACAAAAAGCAATGAGAATGGCCTCCCTAGAAAAATCCTGATATACAAAGACACTTGTTTTGATCTCTGCATGAGACTATATAAACTGTTCAGACTTTTCTAAAGGCTCTTGTGTCTAACCATTATGTCATCTTTTGTCTTCTATAAACTCTGTATCCCATCTATTTTTCTTGCTCTATTTTGTGGGCTCTGAAGACATGATAGTTTTCAGAAGAGAAGCAATACTAATGGAAAGCAATTTGTGTCTCTATAATGTCCATCTGTATCTATTGCATTAACCTTCATATGTGCCGCAGCATGCCCTAAAATTAATGTCACCTGCAATGTATTTCTAAACATTAGACTGGGTGAATTTTTGTGTGTAGGCACAGTGTGATCAGTCTGGAACACCTCCAAGGGAATTGGTGTTTCTTGGTGTGAGGAATTCTTTATTTCAGAGACAAGATGGATTAGCTAAACTTGCACAGGTTTGGCTCATTCCATGAAAAAAAAGTGAGTGGACAGTAGATATCAACTATGCTATATTTAGTGACAGGGTTTCATGTACCAACTTCTGTTTATGCAAAATTTTGTAAATGGTTTACCTTTCACCTCAATTGTAGGTATGAAAGGGAATCAACAAAACCAATAAAAAAATTATAAACTGCAAAAAAATAAAAATCAGAGGGATACTTGTTACCAATGTATATGAAATATTACCTCAAGTCAGCAACTGTCAACGTTTCTCAATATCAGAGAAGTAAGACAAGATGTCATGAAGGCTGCTTCCAATCTTAGCAAGAAAAGTTTTATACCTTACAATGACTTAAAATGGAACTGAGGTTTAAAGACACTGAAAGGAGTAGGAAATAAGAATTAATTAAAATTTGGTCCTTTTAGTTTTCCTTTTTTTCCCCAATATTTTACTTGTAGTAGTATTTCATATCTCACACAGGGCAGTACTTGAGAATCACTGCAAGAAATGCAAGCAATTCTGATGACACAAAAGTTCAAAATTACAAAAGTTGCCTAATGCTGTTGAGACCTTGGGAATGATACAGATTTTCCTGTGAAGATGCCACTAAGACCTTTTCTGCACCATCATTTTATAATGGATTTTCCATAATTAGAAAAAGCTGCCACAGAAAAGTTTTTAAAGCTTTTTCAAAATACTTGAATATGTACTGTTTATCCTGCACCTCTGTCAGTGTCCCTTACAATTTTAATCAGTCACACTAGACATGAGAAAGAGGCAGAAACTTTATCTACTAATACATTTTGACAGCCTGAAATATGTCACTTTTCTTCATATATGTGGGTGCTAACATCTGATGTCTGTTACCTTAGTATCTACTAAGCCCAGAAAAGAGAGGATTTTCAGATTTGCAAAGTTTTGATACATCTGTGATTAGCCCTGATAGTTCATGGTATACCAGATGTGAAGTCTGTCCTCCCTCCAAATCTTTCCTATTGCCTATGTTGCAATGTCTGCTAGTAATCTGTAAGTAAAGGAGTTACTAAGAGTATTTGGGTAGTAGTTTCAAAACCAGAGAGTGACTTGAAAAGTGTCATCACAGTGCTTCTGTGTTCTCTATCCAGGATTAAGAAACTGAAGCAAACGATTGAGTCTTAATTTCTTCCTGAGATGTCTTCTGAACTGTAAAATTGATGCAGCTATCAGCTCTATACGTTACACTAGACATGCTGAGGCTAATCCATCTTCCAGCAAGTCTTGGTTTAGGGTACACAAGTGTGACTGTAAGTCAGCTTCTTCCCATTGTTTAGAGGGAGGGTAGGATCTCACTCCAAATGGGTAGTGATCATGTCAGGAAGTTACACCATTTACCTGTGACCTGAACAGAATGGAGATAAGTGTCACCCATCCTAGATCTAGAGGATATCCCAGGCAGATATGTCAGAGAAGCCATTTAACCATGTTGAAACTGTTCAAAACACTCTAGTACTTCCAATGAATGTGTTGAAACAGCACTTCACAGAACTGGCATCGCCAAATATGTGGACAAGCAAGTATTTTGAGAAGCATGCAGCAGCTTAATATAGTTCCAGAATCAATAACTATTCCTATGTTTACAACCAGTTCCTGTTGAGGAGGTAAATATCAATCAGGTAAAAATGCAATTCTCTTTCATTTGATAGAGAGCCCTACATTATGTATACCTTAAACCAATGCCTCCTTGGGCTGCTCAGGGTGAAATCATAAACAGTATGACTTTTCCATGGATTTAGTGGGTACATGAAAGCTAACACACCTAATTCATGTGGACTCATACTTGAGTCTTCTGCAAGCAAAAGCTTTCACATGGTGCCCTATTAATAATATCGCTGTTAATCTAATGTAACTGCAGTGGCAAGTAGGTACATCAAAAATGTTCCTGGGTATTTGTTTATGGAAATACAATTAATGCAAGATCAGCTTAAATACTTTGGGGGAAGACTAGAAGCATTCAGACTGCTACTGGGTAGCAGGTAAATGTGTAATCAGTTTGTATTGCATCTGTACTCATACCAAGACTTTATAGTAGTGACAGGGATGTCACTACTATAAAAACCTCAAAACTGGATGATGAGGGCAAACACATTTGTAGACCTCTCTGTTCTTACCTGCTTTAGGAATTAAGGGAGTTTCAGTAAGAGATATTTACTATTTAAAATCAGTATTCTCTTAAGTATAACATCACAGTATCCCTGTTTTATACTACCCACACCTGTTATTTGTTCTCTAATTTTGCATATTTTGCATATGTTGAATATAGTTTCATGGAACTTTCCTCCAGGAACTTTTCTTTAAAGAGTTAACAAGCTTTCTTTCTTTTTTTTTTTTTTTTTTTTTTTTTTTTTTTAAATTATCTCTAATATTTGTTATGCAGTGCTTTTGTAGAAAGGATTGTTGGAAAGAGAATTCTA